>NW_005871233.1:2513051-2538248 GCF_000147115.1 Myotis lucifugus | reverse complement strand
AGGCCTTCAGCAGACTCAGATCCGGACAGCCTAGGGAGCAGCAGGGAGTGGGGGTGGGGCCATGCAGGTGCTCTCCACTGTGGGCATGCTGTTTGCAGGCCATTGGCCAGGGCAGGCCCCCTGTGTGCGGACACTTGGCCTCTAGAGGCTGGTCTCTGACCTCCATCGCAGCTCCCCGGGGAGCAGGCCATCCTCTTGGCTGAGGTGCCTGGTGTTTCATCACCGCAGGACTGCGTCACAAACACCTCAGCAGAGGCGCCACCCTCAGTGGGAGGACAGGGCAGGATCCAGGCGGGAAAACTAGGGATCTTCCAGTTCCTCCCCCTGCCTTAGCCCAAGCTACTGCTGGCTTCTTAGTCGCTGAAATGAGAATGTAAAAAGTGACTGCCGGGGCCTCCACCACTGCTTAGCTGGGAGACCCAAGGTAACCGCTTTCCCTCCCTGTGCTCTGCCGACCCCAGGTGTGGTCACTGCCTCTCTGGTGGGTGGTTGGGAGCATTTAACACATTAAGCGCCCTGTCAGTCACCGGTGACTGACACTATCTTTCCGCCCGGAAGACAAAACGGGCTGGGCGCTTAACGTGTTAAGAGAGACTCCATGGGAACGCTGTCACCCTGCTCACAGCCACCCAGCTGGCAGTGACTCCCGGACTCTGCAACCCTGACCACTCCAGGTCACACGTGGCCGCCTTCACTTCTCTCTTTCCCATCACGGCAGCCATGTGTTTGCGGGTTCTTAGGGGCTAGGCTGTGGGCTGAACCTTTGTACACACTGGGCGCGTCAGTGCTGAATCACGGAGGCTCCTTGAGGTGAAATGAAGTTGCTGGGTTGGGGAGGGGAGGGGAGAGGAGCGCTGATATTGGACACCAGGCCCTGTCCTTTCCTTCCACAGCACCCTTCCTTTGGACTCTGGGTCCATCCCAGCCCTTTGGGAACTATTCCAAACTGAACTCCCTCCTGGGAAAGTGCAATATTGGCCCCTGTGTTGGGGAGGAATTCCCTAAGCTCCCACCACAGCTGCCCGGCCCTAAGTGTGCTCCCAGGCGCCTCTCCTGGCTTCTGACCTGCAGCCACGTGGGCCCTTGGCAGTTCTCCCTGCTCACAAGCTCCTTTCTGCTTCAGGGGCTTTGCACTTGCTGTTGCCCTGCCTGGAATTCTTTTGCCTACATTTCAGGACTCACCCTGCTCACATGTCCCCCACAGCATGTGGCTAACATAGCTCCTTTCCCAGCCATCCTTTTCTCTTGCTTTATTTTTATTCTCAGCAGGGTCGCCACCACCTGCCGTTGTTATGTGTCTGCTTCCCCCACTGAAATGTGTCTTAGTGATGCTCTGTGTCTGGCACCCAGGATAGTCTCTAGAGCTTAGGACACCCTCAAACAAATTGGTGGCATGATTAGACTCTGGGAGTGTTTCTGTGGCTGTGTCTGTTCCTGGGCTGGGGAGTGGGGGGCGTCTACTGGGGAGACTTGGATTCATTCATTGTGTACTCTGCCGATACCAGATGTGGTGCTGGCTCACTGTGAGCACTAGCAGGTGTGGGGAGAAGTGGTGGAGGAAGTGCACAGAGGGCACCCAGTGAAGCCTCTGAGGTCAGGAAGGCTTCTTGGAGGAGGAATCGGTTCAGCTGAGACCTCGAGGAGGGAAAACTCACGAAGGTGTGGGGGATGGAGGCCAGAGGGAAGGGCCTAAGTGACAAGCAGGCAGAGAGTAGGATGGGGGAAGAGGGATTGGGGAGGTGGTGCCAGCTGTAATCATTGTCATGGTCATTAGCCTTTATTGAGGGCTTTCTAGGTGCCTCTTGGCTCACAGGGAGAGAAGGCCAGATTTAGATGGAATGTAGGAGCTGAGTGCAGAGGTTGAGAACCCAGGGAGAAGACTGGTTAGGGGAGAGGAGAGGAGATGATGGGAGGTGAGGGAAGGTGGGGCCCTGTGGGAGAAGTGGTTAGGAAGCTGGGTGGCTGGGACCACCCTGGTCAGCAGGGTAGGAGACAGTGGAGTACAGGCGGGCGGAGGCCGGGTCCTGAAGGGCCTTGAATCCCAAGCCTAGGAGCTTGTCACTTTCCCGAGGCCAGTGGGAAGCCACGGGAGGGTTTTGAGTAGGGGAAGGACAGGGTTAGGTTTGAGGGTCCTTCTAGCTGTGGAATCGGGGAAAGATAGAAGGGGAGGAGTCCAGGGAGCAGGTATAGCGGGACCCTGCTGGGAAAGGATAGTGCTGGCCCTGAGCCAGACTCAGGGAGGGCTGGATGGAGAAACTGGTCACATTAGTGATTAAAACAGACTGGTGGGATATTGAGGATGGAAGGTCTGGCAGTCCTGGGTATTGGGTTCGTGGGGTGTGAGTCCTTTGGGGGGCCTGTCATGTCTGCTGGTGAGGGGAGCCCCTGTTGCTGCTTCTGGCGCTGTCTTTGCAGGTTGGAGTTCAGAACATGATTTCTCAGCCCGCTGTTTACTTCCCTGTCACTGTTCATCTTGTCTCTCCCCTGCTTCCTCCCACTTACCTTCTTCCCTCTGCCCAGCCCGGCAGCTTGCCACGGTCACATGCCAGGCAGTAGTGTGTCCAGCCCACCAGCTCCCCTGGGGCACGGGAGAAAGCTGATGCCCACAGTGTCCCTAGAGGCAGCTGCTGGGGGCCACCGTAGCTCCTGACCTGCTGTCCGCAAATAACCCTAGGCTAGGAAAGGCGAAAGGCGCCTTGGGCTCTGTGGCTCGTGGCTCCTGCCCAGGCCTGCAGCTCCAGGTAGGGGCCGGGCTGGTGGCTGCCTCCTGTCCTTCTCCCCTCCACCCTCCCGCCTGGGAACCTGAGACAGAATCAGCAGCCTCGGCGTCTGTCAGTCTATCAGCTGCTGGTCCCTGAGGACAGAAAGGGAGGTCTTGGGGAAGGAACCAGGGCCTTGATCAAGCCCCCAGGACTGGCTCCTGGGCCCCAGACAAGTGTCTGCACAGTAGGTTGCTTTCCTGGAGCACCTGAGGCCCTTTTTTTTTTTTTTTTTTTTTTTAATAGGGGCAAGGAGGGACCTGAGGCTGCGGCTGACATGGGGTGGCCTGAGGCAGGGGAGGGGGAGTACTTGGCTTGCTAAAGATGGCAGGTTGTTGGCCTGGTTTGGAAAGGAGAGAGTGAGTGAGGGTGTGTGTTTGCTGGGGGGTGGCAGGCAGATGTTGTTGGCTTTGAGCACTCCCTCAGGTGCCCAGGGCTGTCTGATTCATCTAGGTTACCTCAGTGTTGGGGCATGGGAGTGACGCTGGGGGTGGGGCCATAGCTCCCTTACCACCCTCCCAGCCTGGGGTGAGGGTGGGTGGATGGGCTGCCTCTGCTCAGTGTGGGTGTTGTGGGTGTTGAGCACAGGGTCTGGCCTGCACATAGGCCAGGGAGCTCTGATCCCTGCAGAGTAGGGCTCTGTGGCCAGGGTTGTGTCCTTCCTGCTCCCCCACCCCTAGGTTGGGGTCCCCGGAGACACAGCCACATCCCCCCCCCCCCACTCCCACTCACTAGTTCTCCCACTCTCACTGGCTCCACCATGTACAGAACAAACAGCATCCACAGGGGCCACAGAGCCTGGAGGTCCCCTGGGAAGGGGCTGGGGCCCAGTCTCCCTCCAACTCTGATGAGCTCCTCTCTTGTCTTGCAGATTGTGCTCTGTTCCTGCATGTCCTGCTGCCCTGAACTGTCCTGAGCTAGGTGACAGCGTGTCACGCTGCCACCATGAACGAGGTGTCTGTCATCAAAGAAGGCTGGCTCCACAAGCGTGGTAAGGGGCCACTTATGCCTGTGGGATTGTGCATCTCTCTCTCTTCCTTTCTCCCCCTCCCCCTCCCCTCCCCTCTCCTCCTGGCAGCTGATGTTGTGAGAAGCAGAGGTGCAGGGTCTTCACAGCATCCCAGCCAGTAGCTCTTTACCACTCATTTCATGAAATCCTTCAGCAGTAGTCTGGGCAGAGGAGCTGTGGCTCTGCCTGGGGCCAAGTCTCCAGGTCTACCTAGATACTTTGCATGAGTCCGCATGCCCAGCCTTGAGCTCTGCTTCTGCACTAGTGATTTCATTCATAGCCCCATTTTATAGGTAAAGAAACTGAGGCTCAGAGAAGGGAAGTCACTTAATTGAAGTAACACACTCATTCAGCAAATACTCATCGAATGTGTGGTTTATGCCAGGGTGTCCCAGGCTCTGGAGACAGCGTGATGCCCTTATGGAATTTCCATTCCATTGGGAGGTGGGGACAAACAAACAAATATGCAGACATGTGATGGTAGTGGTGGTAAGTACTGTTGTGAAAATAGGAACTCTGAGAGGGAGGGGGCCGGAGAGAGATGGGTGGTCAGGGGAAGTCGTTCTGAGGAGATAAACAGAGGCTGGAGCAGGTAAGGGAGCGGGGTAAAGGTGACACAAGGACAAAAGTGGAAGTGTGGCTGGAGCAGAGAGTGAGGGAGGGAGAGCAGGAGGAAGTGGCACAATGGAAGTCTCTAGGTGATTGGAAGCCGAGGAGGTTGTGAATCGTGGTGTGACCGATCTGGTTGTACTGGTGAGCAGCCAGTGACTGAAGGTATTTACAGGGTAAAGACTAAGAGACAGACTTCTAGGTCCCAGGCTGCCTGTCCATAAAACTGTGGCACTTGCCAGCTCTGCTGCTGCGTGCAGCTGGGAAGAAGCACAAGCTGAGAGCTGGCTTGTCCAGGCTGAGGAGGAAGGAGGCAGGCTGTCCTGGCCTCCTGGACCTTCCTCTAGGGAGGGAGGGTTTCAGGCCTGTGATAGCTGCTCTTCATGTACTTTCATTCATTCAGCAGACATTTATTGAGCAGCTGCTGTGTTCCAGGCACTTATCTGGGCACTGGGAATATAGCAGTGAACCAAACAGGCAAAGTCCCCATCTTCATGTTCATGTCTTACATTTAATGGGGAGGGCAGTGGCACTGGTGGTAAGTGCCATGGAGAAAAACCAAGCATCGTGTACAGGAGGGGCTGTGAAACAGGCAGGGGGCACTGTCATAGACAGGGTGGTCAGAGAGAGCCTTGCTGAGAGGGGCCCATTTGAATAAAGACCTGAGGGAGGCAAGGGAGTGAGTCCCATGGCTAACTGAGGCAAGAGCATGAGGGTGAAGGGGACAGCCCACGAGTCTGGAGAGGGGAGTGGACAGGCATGTTTGAAGAGGGCAGGGAGGCTGATGGGGCTGGCCTTTAGGGAACAGGGAGAAATGCCCACCCATCCTGCCCTGCCCTAGGCTGCAGACTGCAGTGATGAGGGGCAGAGGCAGTTCCCCCGGGCCAGGCCTCCCCCATCAGACTGGGCAGGGAGATCTATTCCTGTTGCCCTCAAAAGACAGGGGTGTCATTCAGGACATGTCAGTCTACCTCTCAGATTGGGCCTTGTGTTTGGGGCCATCGATGGAACTTTCTGAACCTGGGCAGATGTCAAGGTTCTAACCCTGGCTCTGCCACTTCCTCTTGGTGTGACTGTGAGTAAGCTGTCACCTCTCTGAGCCTTGGTTGCACATTTGTAAAATGGGTTAACAACGCAGGCCTCTGACGCTGTGAGCTCCTTGAGGGCAGGGGTTTGATCCAGCTTGTTTGCTGTGGTAGCCCCAGTGCCTAGAAAAGACATGGCATGCAGTAGGTGCTCAGTAACCAATTGTTGAATGAATGGTTGAGGTTGTGTGTGTGTGTTGGGGGGGGGTGGTGTGGGGGGAGGGTGGGCGGAGACTAGTGTGGTCTGTGGGCCAGAGTCTCAAGCTCCTGATTTTCCCAAGGCCCATGGGTGTGGGCTGGGGTGTGGGTGCCCTGGAGGTGGCTGGAGGACTGTGGCAGGGATGGGGGTTTGTCTCTAGTCCAGGTCTGCTGATAGCATTAAGTGAATCTCAGCCCCTCTCAGGCCTTCACTGCCTTCATTTGTGCTACAGGGAGACCAGATGAGCTGTTGAGATGGCCTACCTGGGACACACTTGCCTTGGGTTTGCACCACACACACATATTTGTTTCACTCCTGGGCCTCTCAGTGCCCATTGTTCTGAGCAGCAGCTGGCAGAGATGGGCAAGGCAAGGTGGCTTCTGCTGACTGCGACTGTTTTGGCACCTGCACCATCCCACCCCTGGTGTTTACAATAATAGCAGTCCCAGTTTACTTTGTGCCCATTCTGTGCCAGGCATGGGCTGTGCTGTAGGAAGCCCGATTTTGTTGCATTTTCTTAGCTGTCTTGTGAGGCGGGCATCTTACAGACCAGGACGCTGAGGCTAAGCAGGAAGACTGACTCTGGAGGTTCCATTGAGAAGGTGGCAGCACTGCATCCTCTGACTTTGAACCAGTGCTTCCAAGGCCTGGCCCACAGGCTGCTTCTTGTCCTGGTAAGGTCTGTTCAAGGAATGGCTGAAGGGAGAGCACCGTTATTGGAGTGGCTCATGCTATGTGCTGGTTCCCTTTCCAGAACAGCCTCTGCCAGGCCCCCCCAGGCCTGGTCCTATCTGCCATTTTCGAGGCAGACAGTGTCGTGGTCAAGAGCGTGGACAAAGCAAACCCAGCTCCATCCTAGCTATTCTGGTCAACAGCTATGAGCCTTGGGCAAGTAATGGGACCTCTCTGTGCCTCTGTTTCCTCATTTGTAAACTGGGATTGTTGTGGGGATGTTTTTTCTTTCCTTCTAGGTTTCTTTTGTCTTCTTAGCTTGTTCTTAGTATAAAACACTATAGGTTAAGTGCCTGGATCATAAGCTCATCCCCAAACTAGTTTCAGATCAAGAAATAGAACAAGACAGTCTCCAGAAGCCCCCTGCCACTCCCAAGCAGTAACTCTCCTAATTTCCAATAGCATAAGTTAGTTTTTCGAGTTTTGTTTTATTTTTTAAAAAATTGAGGTGAAATTTACATAACACAAAATTAACTACAGGCAGTCCTCAGGTTACATCGGACTCGACTACTACGTAGTTTCGTGGTTCCGTTGCCATCTCCCATTTACGGTATTTATTTTTAAAAAAATACCGTCATTTCGACGTATGTATATATGTGCTTTGTGTTTTTTATTATTTATCACAAGTAAAGGTCAGGAATTGTTATTTTTCTTTAAAATTTTTTTTTACTTCTTTCACTTCATTACTGCTGTGTATGTGCTCCATGTGAGTGATGTAGGTGCTTATGTAGGTGGGTTCCGACTTACGGCGAAAATCGCATTACGTTGCACCGTAGGAACGGATCTCCGACGTAACCCGAGGACCTACTGTATTTTCAAGTGTACAGTTCAGTGGCTGTTACGTACATTCACAGTGTTGTGTAACCACTACCTCTGTCTAGTTCCAAAACATTTTCCTCACCCTAAAAGAAGGCCCTGTGCTCATTAAGCACTCAGTTCCCTTTCCCCCTCCTACCCCTGCAGCCACCAGTTTGTTTTCTGTCTTTATGGATTGACTTATTCTGGATATTTCATATAAATGAATCATACTATTTGTGGTCTTTTGTGTCTGGCGTTTTTCACTTAGCATAATGTTTTTGAGGTTCATCCATGCTGTAGCATGGATCAGCACTTCATTCCTTTTTATGTCCAAATACTATTCCATTGTGTGAATATACCACATTTTGTTTATCCATATGTCTGTTGATGGACATTTGAGTTATTTCTTCCTTTTGGCTATTGTGAATAGTACTACAGTGAATATTTGTGTACAAGTATTTGAGTATTTCTATATTTATAATCTATATTTGTGTAAATTACACAAATTAGATCGAATATCCTATATTTATATGCTAAAAGTCTAAATAATTAGATAACACGTAGATGTAAATAATCTGGGTTATATATCCTATATTTGTAATCTTCAGTGTATTCTATATTTAACTTTTAGAAGAAGTGCCAAACTTTTCCATATGGCTGCACCATTTTACATTTCCACCAGGTTTGAGTTTCTCCACATCCTCACCAACATTGTTCTTTTCTTTTTTTTAATTGCAGCCATCCTAGTGGGTGTGAAGTGTTATCTCATGGTTTTGATTTGCATTTCCCTAATGACTAATGATGTTGAGCATCTTTTCATATGCTTGTTGCCCATTTTTATCTCTTTGGAGAACTGTCTAGTCAGGTTCTTTGCCATTGTATAATCAGGCTATTTGTCTTTTTGTTGTTGAGTTGTAAGAATTCTTTATGTATTCTAGATACTAAACTCTTATCAGATATATGATTTGCAAATATTTTTGCCCATTTTTTGTTTGTCTTTTTAGTTTCTTGATAATGTTCTTTGCATAAAAGTTTTTAATTTCAGTGAATCTACTTTATTTTTTCTTATGTTGCTTGTATTTTGGGTGTCATATCTAAAAATCCATTGTCAAATCCAAGGTCAAGAAAATTTTTTTATAGCCCTGCAAGTGTGGCTCAGTTGGTTAGAGTGTCGTCCCATGAAGCGAAGGGTCACAAGTTCGATACCCAAGTTGCGGGTGGGTTCCATCCCTGGTATGGGAGGCAACGAGACAACTGATGGATGCTTTTTCACATCGATGTTTCTCCTTCCCTCGCCCCCTCCCACTCTCCCTTCCTCTCTATAGAATCAGTGAAGAACATATCCTCAGATGAGAATTAAAAAAAAAAATTTATTTTTTTTTTTTTAAGAGAGAGCCCAAGGGAGAGAGAGATTGAGGGAGAGAGAAACATTGATTTGTTGTTCCACTTACTGATGCGTTCATTGGTTGATTCTTGTATGTGCCCTGACTGGAAAACAAACCCTTAACCTTGGCGTATCAGGACAACACTCTTACCCACTTAGCTACCCTGCCAGATCCAAGGTCAGGAAGATCTACCCCTATGTATTCTTCTAAGAGTTTTATAGTTTTCTTATATTTAAGTAGATCCTTTTGAGTTAATTTTTGTATGTGTGATACGGTGTGAGATAAGCATCCAACTCTGGTTTTGTTTTTTGTTTTTTGCATGTGAATATTCAGTTGTCCCAGTACCATTTGTTGAATGGTCTTGACACTCCTGTTGAAAATCAGTTGACCATGGGTTTTTTTGTTTGTTTGCTTGTTTTTGACAATTCTATTCCATTGGCCTATATGTCAATCCTATGCCACACTGATTCAGTTATTTTAGCTTTGTAATGAAATCAGAAAGTGTGAGTACTTTTACTTTATTGTTCTTTTTCAATATTGTTTGGCTGTTTGGGGTCCCTGGCCATGTGAATTTGAATTCCATGTAAATTTGAGGATTGGCTTTTTCATTTCTGCAGAAGAGGATGTTGGAATATCGTTAGGGGATGTGCTGACTTTAGATCGCTTTGGTAGTGTTTTCATCTTAAATATATCAAATCTTTCAATTTGTGAACACAAGATGTCTTTGAATTCTTTAGGTATTTCATTTCTTTCAGCAATGTTTTATAGTTTTTAGTGCATAAATCTTTTACCTCCTTATGCTATTGTAAGTGGAATTGTTTTCTTAATCTTTTTTGGATTGTTTACTGCTGGTGTATAGAAACACAACTGATTAGCCTGTTCTTTTGCTGAATTTGTTTATTAGTTCTAGTAATTGTTTCGTGGATTCTTTGTGATTTTCTAAATATATAGGATCATGTCATCCTATATAATAAAAGCCTAATATGCTAAGTGTTCGGTCAACCAGTTGGCCGTTCAACCAATTAAAGCGTAATATGCTGATGATATGCTGAGGCTGCTCAACCGCTAGCTGTGACGTGCACTGACCACCAGGGGGCAGATGCTCCAGTTGGTATGTTAGCTTCCTGCTGGGGTCTGGCCAATCTCGACTGAATGAGATGGGCTGGACATGCCCTGGAGCTCTCCTGCGGTCCCTCCCCTGTGGGCCAACCTCCTGCATCCCTCCCCGGCCCTGATCGTGCACCGGTGGGATCACTAGGGCTGGCCTGTGCCCTCTCACAATCCAGGACCCCTCAAGGGATATCGGAGAGCCAGTTTCGGCCTGATCCCATATGCCAGGCCGAGGAACCCCACTGGTGTACGAATTCGTGCACCGGGCCTCTAGTCTTCAAATATAGATAGTTATTCTTTCACATCAGATGCCTTTTATCGTTTTATTTTTCTCTGACTAAAATGTCCAATAACATGTTTAATAGCAGTGGTGAAAGTGGACATTGTTGTCTTGTTCCTGATCTTAGGGGAACCTTTTGGTCTTTCATCACTGAGTATGATGTTAGCTGTGGGTTTTTCATAGATGCTCTCTATCATGTGGAGGAACTTCCCTTCTATTCCTAGTTTGCTGAGTATTTTTATCATGAAAGGATGTAGGATTTTGTCAAATGCTATTTCTGCCTCAATCGAAATGATCATGTGTCTTTTTTCCTTCATTTAATAATGTGTATAAAATTGAATGATTTTCATATATTGAACCACCCTTGCATTTCTGGGATAAAACCCACTTGGTCATGGTGTGTAATCCTTTTAATCTGTTGTTAAACTTGGGGTTTTGCTAGTTTTTGAACTTTATATACATGAAATTACTTAGTATCTAAAATTGAAAGAATTTAGTAAGTTAAAACCTATAAGATATACTTAGGACAGTATGTGGCACAAAGTACCACTATAATGTTATATCATCATCATCATCATCATCAGTATCATTTAATGCAGTGATTCTCAACCTTCCTCATGCCGCGACCCTTTAATACAGTTCCCAACCATAAAATTATTTTCGTTGCTACTTCATAACTGTAATTTTGCTACTGTTATGAATCGTAATGTAAATATCTGATATGCAGGATGTATTTTCATTGTTACAAATTGAACATAATTAAAGCATAGTGATTAATCACAAAAACAATATGTAATTATATATGTGTTTTCCGATGGTCTTAGGCGACCCCTGTGAAAGGGTCGTTCGACCCCCAAAGGGGTCGCGACCCACAGGTTGAGAACCGCTGGTTTAATGGATAGCCCCTTAAGAGGAAACAGGGATTCAGAAGTGAAATGACTTACTGGCGGCCGCACAGCAAATATAGCCCAGAGCTCACCTTGCCATCCTATTTCACATGTGCCAAAGTAAGCTGATGATAAGAGCATTTATTGAGTGCCTGCAGTGTGTGCTGGGCCCTAAGCTGGAGGCTGTATGCTTGTGATCGCATAGTTTTTAACAGTTTAAGATATAATTTACATACTATACAATTTAGCCTTTTATTTACTTATTTAAAAATATATTTGTACTGATTTCAGAAAGTAAGAGAGAGGGAGAGAGAGGTAGAAACATCAATGATGAGAGAGAATCATCGCTCTGCTGCCTCCTGCACACCCCACACTGGGGATTGAGCCCACAACCTGGGACTGTGCTCTGCCCGGGAATTGAACCGTGACCTCTTGGTTCATAGGTTGATGTTCAACCACTGAGCCATGCCAGCCGGGTGCAGTTCAGCCTTTTAAACTGTACAGTTCAGTGGCTTTTAGTATCCAGAGTGTGCAACTATCTCCACAATTAATATTAACACATTTTATTACCGTGCTCCTGCCTGCTTTCCTGTCCTCCCTCCTCCCACCTAGGTGCCTCTTGTGGTGCACAGTCTCACACACTGCTGTTCATGTCTACGGATTTGCCTAATCTGGACATTTTATATAAATATGCTCATCTAATTTGTGGTTCTTTTAGTTACGGTTCATCTGTGTTGTAGCGTGTGTTCATATTTTGTTTCTTTTTATGATTGAATAGTATTATATTATGTGGATATGCCATACTTTGTTTATCCATTCATTAGTTGATGGACTTTGGGGTCATTTTCACTTTTTACTATTATGAATAATGTTGCTATGGGCATTTATATACAAGTTTTGTTTCACCATCTTTTTTTATCTTTTGAGGACTTAAATAGCATTTTATTTTATTGAAAACTTTTATTTTATTGAAATATAATTGATGTACACTGTCCTATTTGTTTCAGTTGTACCTCAGGAATTTGATATTTACCAGGTGTACTGTACTGGTTAATAATGCGGATTTTTTTCACTAGATGGAGTTACACATATGTTGATATATATGCAATTTGATATGTATGCTGTTTTGTTGTATTGACAACAAGCTTCAAAACTTCATATGTCAAATTTTCAGAAGGTGTTAACATCATAGATATTTTTACACTTAAAATTGTAGATTTTCATGCCAAAAAAAGAGCATTTGTGGGAAGTTTTAATTCATTATTTTGAAGAAAAGTGCTGCTGAATACTTCGGGAAGCTTATGGTGAACATGCTCCATTTCAAGATACTTGTGAACGTTGGTTTAAACACTTTAAAAGAGATTATTTCGGTGTGAAAGGCAAAGAATGTCCAGGTCAACCGAAAAAGTTTGAAGACCAACAATTACAAGCATTATTGGATAAAGATGCGTTTCAAACTCAAAAACAACTTGCAGAAAGATTAAACGTTGCTCAGCAAACAATTTCTGATCGTTTACAAGCAATGGGAAAGATTTTAAAGGAAGGAAAATGGGTGCCACATCAACTGAACGAAAGACAAATAGAAAACCGAAAAGTCATTAGTAAAATGTTGCTCCAATGGCACGAAAGAAAGTCTTTTTTGCATCGAATTGTGACTGGCGATGAAAAGTGGATTTATTTTGAGAAACCCAAATGCACAAAATCATGGGTTGATTCAGGTCAACCATCAACATCCACTGCAAGGCCAAATCGCTTCGGAAAGAAGACAATGCTCTGCGTTTGGTGGGATCAGGAAGTTGTGGTGTATTATGACCTTCTAAAACCAGGTGAAACCATTAATACTGATCACCACTGACAACGAATAATCAATTTGAACCACTCTTTGATCATGAAATGACCAGAATGTGCCAGAAGACACAGCAAAGTAATTTTGCTTCATAATGACGCACCATCACACACTTCAAAACCAGTTAAAGACACATTAAAAGATCTTGCCTGGGAAGTATTAACCCACCTGCTAACCAGACCTTGCTCCTTCAAATTACCACTTGTTCTGATCGATAGCACACACACTTTCTAAGCAGCACTTCAAAACATAAAGTGGAAAATTGGGTCTCTGAATGGTTTGCCTCAGAACAAGAAAAGTTCTATTGGGACGGTATCCACAAATTACCTGAAAGATGGGAGAAATGTGTAGCTAGCGATGGACATTGCTTTGAATTAAGCACTTTTGATGTTTCTCTTGAAATTATAGTGTTTTCTTTGATTACAAAATCCTCCATTATTAACCAGTACACCTAGTATATACATTATGAAATGATCCCCATGATAAGTCTAGTTATCATTTCTCACCTTACAAAGTAATTACAATATTTATTGACTGTATCGCCTATGCTGTACTTTATATCCCCATGATTTATTTATTTTATAACTGGAAGTTTGTGCCTCTTAATTTCCTTCACCTATTTCGCAGCCCATCTCATTTTCTTCAGCAGACTTGTGAGGAGTGGGTTCTTGTGTGTGTGTGTGTGTGTGTGTGTGTGTGTGCATACACAGGGTGCTTGGATATTCACAGTTAGAACAAATAGAAGGGGTCAAGGGACACTTGGAGGGCACAGCAACAGTTATACCCGGACTGGCACAATGTTTTGACATTTGATCCAACTGCACGGCTGTACTGGTGAATACCAGCCCATGGGATTTGGCCTTACAGGGCCACAGGGCATGTGTGTTTGGAAGCTTGGGCCTCTCCTGGGACTGGGCCACGTGCTGGCAAGGATGGCTTGCTGTTGGCCACACGCTGAGGCAGCTGGTGCCCTGGGCCACTGCAGCAGGCACCTTCCTGCCAGGCATGACCTCTGAATCACTGGGCCCAGCCCGGCACCAGCCTTCATCAGCAGGGGCGACCTCAAGGGTTTCTCTTGGAGAGGCACTCTCCTGCCTACCCTCATCCACCCTCCTCCCACCCCGGTGCCCCTTGTGAGGCATGGTTACACCGGGCTGTCTGCCCTGACCTCTCTCCCTCTCCTCTGCCTTCGTTCAGGTGAATACATCAAGACGTGGAGGCCCCGGTACTTCCTGCTGAAGAGTGATGGTTCCTTCATTGGCTATAAGGAGCGGCCCGAGGCCCCTGACCAGACGCTGCCCCCTTTAAACAACTTCTCCGTTGCGGGTACGTCTTAGGGCAAGTGGCTGGGCCAAAGTTTGGGTGCTCCAAGGACGACTGGCTGGTCTTGTGGGCACATGGGGATCGGCTGTTCTTGGACTGTGGGCCTGACCAGGGCCTGTTTGCCCTATTTCTTACCCTTCCCCTGCTCCACCTTCGTGTCAGTTGGGTGAGGTAAAGTGGGAAGAGGGAAGAAGCCAGACATTTTTCCCAGCCTCTCCCCCAGGCAGCACTGCCTCTGTGGTTCCAGCTGCTGCTGGCCAGGCCCTGGGGTCTGGCTGGTGTCATGTGCCTCTGCATTCTGGTAGCAGCCTGTTTCTCTGTCCCTCTAAACTAGAGGCATCCATGGCTTCCCTTTCAGCTGATCACAGGGCTAACCTCGCATCCTCCATCCCCTCTGTGGTATCCGAAATGATGCCTACCAGCTGGACCCTGGCTAGTGAAAGCTTGGCAGGCCCAAAGCCCTTGCCTGGATCTTGCATAACCACAGTCCTGCCTCCATCTCTCTGCCCCCTGCCCCCCCCCCCCCCCTCTGATTCTGCTTCCTTCCTTCCCTGCTGACCTGATCGGTTACCACATCCTTAGCACATTTCAAAGACACCCCCATCGCCACTGTCAGTCCTTAGCACAGACCACCGTTCTCCCCACCTAGTTCCGTGCTCCAGCCTCTTGCCAAGTCTCCCCCTACCCACTGTCTCTGGAACCCAGTCCTGGTCCCCTCTGTCCTGCTTATGCCTTGTCCTGGTTGCTTTCCTGTATGCTGGTGACTCTGGCATGGCTGCTGCCAGTCCTGGCTTCTCACCTGAACTGCCAGCCTGTCTTGAGCAGCTTCCTCCTCATTTCTTCCTGGGTGTTCCCTAGGTCCCTCATACCCACCATGTCCCAAACTGGCCATCTAGTCTCCCCTTTCCTCCCCCAACCTCCCACTCCCTATCTCCATTCATGGAGGGCCCTATTGTCTTCTAGTCCTCAGGCCACAGGCCTCAGCCTCATCCTAGGTGCCTCTCTCTGCCTCCCTCTGGCCTGTCTACCTGCCTTTTCCTCCCCTCTCCATGGCTCCACTCTGTGTAGCCCCAGCCTTCTCCCTGGGCTCCCAGCCTCCATTCTTTCTCATCCTCTACATGGCAGCTAGAGGGATCTGTTTAAATCTGTCCATGCCCATTCCCTATTTAAGCCTCTCATAGCTCCCTATTGCTCTCAGGACAAAGTCCAGATTCCTCACCATTCTCCTGAGTCCCACAGGCGGGCTCCTACCCACCTCTCCAGCCAGTCTCACTTCCCTGCTCCTCACACCATGAGCAGAATTTGCCATTCCCTAAGTGTGCTGGGCCCTCTGGCACCTCCGGGCTGTGTACACGACGGACCCTTCTATCTGACTGACCCATGTTCCCTCTTCCTTCAGGGTTCAGTGTAGAGATGCCCCTTCCTCCAGAAGATGGCCCTAGGTTCCCCCCATCACAGTTCTGACCACTGAGCCGTCATAGTCTAGTAGTGTCTCTCTCTCTCTCTCTCTCTCTCTCTCTCTCTCTCTCTCACACACACACACACACACACACACACACACACACACGATCTTGTGCCCCACGGGGGCAAGTCCAGAGCTATCTGTCACTAAGGTGTCCTTAACACCATCTGGCATGCGGTTGGCACACAGGATGTGACTTAGGGGATGTGGGCTGTAGGCCAGCAGGGCTGTCCCCTTACCCTCCTGTCTCTGTCCTTCCTCTGCCTACAGAATGCCAGCTGATGAAGACCGAGAGACCGCGGCCCAACACGTTTGTCATACGCTGCTTGCAGTGGACCACAGTCATCGAGAGGACCTTCCATGTAGACTCTCCAGATGAGAGGCGAGTCTGAGCCTCTGTGTGGCTGCCCTTTGAGAGTGGCAGGCCTGATGAGGGGAAGGGGTACAGATGGGCAGACTCCCCTGTACCCCAGTTTTTAACAGGTGGAGCTCAGGCCACATCAGGGCCTCTGATATCTGGAGATGGGTGGAGGGTCAGGGAGCTGCATTGTTAATGTGCATCTCCATTGCTTTTGAGGCAGGCGATCAGAGACTTAATCAGAAGAGATGATACAGGTTTACCTAGTTTAAAAATCATACAGTATAAGGAAGGTGTCTAGCTTCCCTCTCCCTTCTGTCCCACCTCCAAGTTAACTGCTCTCCTTATGTGCCCTCCAAGAGCTTCTTCCGGAGGGGCGGGCTCGCTCACTCCGGTAGAGCCTTTCACGCCCGACTCCCCTGGTTTTTCCTTGTTACACAAAAGGTAGCATTGTACATGCACTCGAGCTCTTTTACTTAATTTGTCTTGGGGAATGCTCTTGCTTCAGTCTGTAGTGAGCTGCTGCTGCATTTTTGTTTTTTTTTAAACAGCTGCACTTGTATGCTCCTTCGTTCGTAGAGCAATTCTTTATGGATGGTCACTGGGCTTGTTTCCAACCTTTGGCTCATTACAAGCAATGCCACAGTGCGGTACCTGTGTTTGTCTTGTTGGCATATGTGCTGCTAAATTTGTAAGATGAATTCTTAGATGGAGGCTTGCTGGGTTATAGGGGATATGTATTTGTAATGTTGAGAAATGTTTCTATTAGGCTATGTCTAAGAGTCCACACAGCGTTGTGTTTTCAGATGTTTGGATTTTTACCAATCTGATCAGTGAGAAATGGCACCTCAGGGTGGTTTTCATTGGCCTTTCCTCTGGGTTAGAGTTCCTTCCATATATTCAAGGGCCATGTGAATTTCTCTTTCTGAACTGCCTGTTCATATCCTTTGCCTATTTTCCTATTGGGTAGTCTTTTTTCTTATTTATTTCTGAAAGCTCTTTATGCTTTAGGAAGCTTAACCCTTTGTAATGAGTGGCAAATATTCCCCCCTGCCCCTACTTTATCCCTTTGAGCCTCTCTTTGAGAAATACTCCTTTAACTTGTCTCTGGATAAGGATTCAGCTGACCCTCTGGAGAACCCAAAACAGTGCCATCCAAGAGAATTTTCTGCTATGATAAAAATGTTCTATACTTGCAGTGCCCAAGCAGGTGCCCGTGTGCATTTGAAATGTGGTTGGTGCAACTGAGGAATAAAATTCTTTTATTTAATTAATTTAAATTTAAATAGCCACATATGACTAGTGGCTATACTCACAGACAGTGCATTTCTAGAGCATACACAAAACAGTATCACAAGACATATTACCACAATCTATACTGTAATTATTGTTGCATACCTTCCCAAGATCAAAAATATATTTGCCCCTTCAAGGGGAACAGAATTACCATCTCAAGCCAGCTGAGGTTACTCAGCTGAAAACTGGGAACCAAAACATAGACTGTCAGTAAAAGCCAATTAAGACCAATAAATGCATAGGACCTGAGTGTTGGCTAGTTTTGAAAGTATAGGTAGGAAGGAGTTGGCCACAGAGATAGGAAGGAGAAGGTGACTCCAGGAAGAGGGACCAGCATATGTAGAGGCCTGGAGGTGAGATAGCTTGTCATTCCAGGAACATCGAGGGTTTTGTGTCACCAAAGAATCAAGCACCAGAGGTTTTGGGAGGGGAGGAGTGGAGAACCTTAAAGCTGGTGAGTTCAGCCAGGGCCTGGACTCCCAGTGGAGATCCCCAGGGGCTTGGCAGGTGGTGACTCAGTTGGCGTTTGTCACAGGTTGCTAAAAGGTTCAAGGGGCTGACAAACAGGAAGCCCTTGATTCAGCGGTACCTGGCACACAGTGTGCAAGCCGGGAAAAGGAGCCGTGGGGAGCTGGCGAAGTGTTTTCGTAGGCAAGAGACCTGCTCTGGTTTTCATTTTAATAAGATACCATGACCTTCAGTGTGGGGAAGTCCCTTTCTGAAGACTGGGGGATAGGGCCGTGGGGCTGGGGCTACTCTGAGAGCAAACCCCAGCTTCCTGACCTTTATCCCAGTGAGGCGTGAGCCAGAAACCCAGTGAAAGGGAGTCTGCTCTGCTGTGGGCTGTCCTCACTGCCCCAGCCACATAGGCCCAAGCCTGGAGAGAGGTGGGGGGTGGCGGCAGAGAGCTGACAGGGGCCACACTGGTGGCTGGTCCTTGCCTAGATGCTGCAGTGGCCTGCTCACTGCTCCTGGTAGCCTCTCCTGCTCCCCAGTTGGCTCTCCTGGGCAGCTAGAGGGATTCCCTGAGCCCCACCCTGCCAACTTATTTCCAGTGCACATTTAGTATAATAAATGAAGGTCCAGGGTGATAAAGGGGGACATATGTAATACTTTCAACAATAAAGATATTTTTAAAAAGGTTCAGATTCCTGTGCCCTGAGTCAGCAATTCAGCATTTGTCATGTTTGCCTCATGCTGAATCTTGAACTTCTGTTCATATATGACACTTACCTCCTTAATACCTCAGCAGGCATCTCCTAAGAATAAGGACATTCTCCTACAGAATCATGGTATCATTATCACATCTGAGGTGATTCTTTATAATATACTAGAAGCCCAGTACACAAAATTTGTGCACGGGGGTTGGGGTCTCTCAGCCTGGCCTGCGCCCTCTAGCAGTCCAGAAGCCTTCGGGGGATGTCTGACTGACGGCTTAAGCCGTTAGTGGGACATCCTTAGCACTGCCCTAGAGGTGGGAGCCCAGCTTCTGGCTGAGCGGTGCTCCCCCTATGGGAGCGCACTGACCACCAGGGGGCAGTTCCTGTGTTGAGCATCTGCCCCCTGGTGGTCAGTGCGTGTCATAGCAACTGGTCAGTCCACTGTGGTTGATTTGCATATTAGCCTTTTATTATATAGGATATCTAGTAACATCCTCCCCATAGCCATGCCATACTTGAATTTCCCCAGTTGTCCTCAAAATGCTATTTTGTAAAGCAGGATTTATTCAAGGTACATGTTGTCTTTTTGGCTTATTTTAATGTAGTTCAGACCTTTCCCTTTTCCCCCACATGACTTTGATTTTTTTTTAGGTAAACCAGGCTAGTTGTCTTGTAGAATGCCACACTATGGACATGTTATCTTACTGACTTTTGGCACTGTTTACTTTGGTCTTCTGTACCCATATTTCCTGTAAACCGGGAATTAAGTCTGGAGCAGGATTGGCAAACTATAGCTCAGCCTCCTGTTTTGTAAATAAAGTTTTATTGGAACACAACCATACCCATGGCTGCTTTTTCCCTACTGTGGTATAGTTGAGTCGTTGTGATAGAGACCATGTGGCCTGCAAAGCCTAAAATATTTAGTTTGGCGATATACAGAAGTTTGTAGACCCTGGTCTTGGCAGGTATGCTTAATAGTGTATTACATTAGTGTGATCTTTTAGATGTAAATCTTATAATGTAATTTCTCTTCTTAAAAGTGAGTGGCTTTTAGTCCCACTTGGAATAAACCACAAAGTCAATGCTATATTCTACAAAGTCCTACATGATCTGGCCCCCTCTCCAGAATCATTTCCTACCACTAGTGTCCTCACTTTAGCCACACTGGTCTCCTCACTGTTCCTTAAATAGGCCAAACACACTTTCTACTTGAGGACCTTTGCACTTGTTGTTCCCTTTGCTTAGAATCTTCTTCTCCCAGATATCATTACGATTCTCTCCTTGACTCCATGGGGTCTCTGCTCAGATGTCACCTTCTCAGAGTGTCCTGCCTTGGCCCCATATCTCTTACCCTTACCCTGCTATTTTTCCTCCATAGCACCTGTATATTTATATGTGCTGGGAGCATTCAGTAAATGCTTGTTGAATAAGTAAAAGGATAACTAAAACTAATTCTCTGTTGGCCACACCCTGTTCTAAGATCTTTATATATATTAACTCATCCTCAAAACATTTTTAGGAGCCCTAACCAGTTTGGCTCAGTGGATAGAGCGTTGGCCTGCGGACTGAAAGGTCCCAGGTTCGATTCCGGTCAAGGGCATGTAACTGGGTTGCGGGCACTTCCCCAGTAGGAGGTGTGCAGGAGGCAGCTGATCGATGTTTCTAACTCTCTATCCCTCTCCCTTCCTCTCTGTAAAAAATCAATAAAATATATTTAAAAACAAAAACATTTCTAGGAGGCAGTTCCTCACCTGTTAAATAGGGATAATGATAGTGAAATGGAGGCACAGGGAATTAGAATAAGAGAAAGATCGGGGGGGGGGGGGGGGGCATCTCAGGGTGTCTGTGAACAGCGGGGACTTCAGATATCCTCCAGCTGTAAACACCACTCTGGGTCAGAGGACGGCCCTGGTAGGGAGAGAGGCCCCCCATTCGTCATCAGACCAGCAGTGAGTTGAGTTGTTACTCCTGACACTGTGAAGAGGACAGACCTGTGTGCTGAGGGTAGACCTTCCACTTCCAGTTTACTGGGCTTCCCTCTGGGGTGCACTTAATCCTGCTCAGCTGGGGATCTCGGGGTTGGGGCCCAGGCTCTGGAGTCAGACCAGCACTGTGCCACTTTCTCAGTGGGGCTAGTTCCCTGTCATGAAGAACAAAGGAGGAAGTAAATGTGAAAGCTGGCCTGGGGCTGCCCCATGGAATCCTGCTTGTTGGCACCTTTTCTCTTCTCCATCTCCTCTGCCCGGAGCACTGCTGTATTCTACTCATGCCCTGTCACTGCCCCCAGTCTGTGTCCTACACAGCAGCTGCTAATTTAAAACACATTGGGTCCTGTCATCCCTAAGTAAACCTTCAGTGACGTCCCCTGATGTTAAGATGTAAATCTTAATACAGCAGTACATGTAGCCCAGTGGGATCTGGGCCTGTCCTCCCTCCTACCCTCATCTGCTCTATCCCCCTCTCTGTCAGTTTCAGCTCCAGTACACCTGCTGGGCCTTCTTTAGACACCCAGGCTCCCTCCTGCTCAGGGCCACACGGATTCCTTTCCGTCCTGACACTTTGCATGGCTGCCTCCTTCCCTCCATTTCATTTCATAGCCAGGTGCCAGGTGCCTGTTCTCGGTGCTAGGATTGCCCGTGTTCCAGGAACATCTTTCAAGCCCTGGCTTAGATACCACCTCCTTGGAGAGGCCTTCCCAGACCACCCTCTGAGAAGGAGCTTCCTGTTCTAGTCCCTGCCTTGGAACCATGATACACTTATCTTCTCCATCAGGCTAGGAGCTCCGTGGGGCTTGTTTTCTGCTGCAGCCTCAGTGCCCAGAACCAGGCTAGCGCCCAGAAGGCAGGAAGTATTGCTGGCTGGCTGGCTGGCTGGGCCAGTTCCTACAACCACTCCGTGAGGTACTTGCTGTGCTAGGCACTGCCTTAATGCTTTCTGTCTAGTGGCATTTCACCTTTACACAACCCTCTGGTCCCTGCTCTACATGGCAGCAGCTGAGGCACAGGGAAGTTAAATCGTCTCCCCAGTGTTGCCTCGGGAGGGTCAGAGCTAAGATCATGCCAGGCCACCCGGCTCCAGAGTTTGTGTGCTCAGCCACTGTGTGGTGCCCGGTATATGTGGGAGGCAGACAGAGGCTGGAGAAGTGAGGCCACTCAGGGCCCCCTCACAGCTGGTTTGCAGCAGAGCTGAGCTCCAGGCTCTGGCTCCCGGCTCCTGAGCCTGTGCTGCACACAACTGGTGCTGCCTGGGGGAGCTTGGATCCACCAAATGTGTCTTCCTGGCCTCAGAGCCCAAGTGAGGGATAGGAAGGCTCCTGAAAGTTCCCCTGAGGGGAGAAGTGCTTTGGGGGTGGTAGGGCCCGCTGGGTCCCTGGGCCTCTGCTTGCTGGCTGTGTAACTGGGCCTGTCAGCCTCTCTGTGTCTCAGCCTCCTCGTTCATAGGAGGATGTTCATCATACCTGCTTCATAAGGTTGTCAGGAGGACCATGGGGTTACCTCAGATAACGTGTCCAGTCACTTTATTAAGGTAAAGTGTCCTTTTACAAATTTTAAAACGCTCACTATGTGTGTACAACCATGGATTAAAGAAACAGTGAAGCCCTGGCCAGGTGGCACAGTTGATTGGGCATTGTCCTGTACATTGAAAGTTGGCAGGTTCAATTCCCGGTTAGGGCACACACTCAGGTTGTGGGTTTGACCCCTGGTTTAGGTGTGTAAGGGAGGCAGCCAATGATGTTTCTCTCCCTCCCTCCCTCCCACCATCTCTCCCTCTTTCTCTCTCTCCCTCTCCCTTTCTGTCTCTGGAAAAAATAAAAATAAAAACATCTTGCCCTGGCCGGTGTGGCTCAGTTGGTTGAGCATCATACTGTGCTGGTTTGATCCCCGTGAGGGGCATGCAGGAGGCAGCCATTAAATGTAGTGCTCTCACATTGATGTTTCTCTCCCTCTCCGTTCCCCTCTCTCTAAAAACAACAACAAACAAAAAAACATGGCTTGGTGAATTTCAGGCCAGAAAAAAACAAACCCATATATCTTGGGGTGTGGATTAAAGAAATAGCGTGCACCTGTGTGAGTGGAAGGCCTTTGTGGGGGAGTCCCTCTCGAAAAGATCAACTCCCAAGGCGTGGCTTTCCTTCCCTTGGCTCCTGAGTTCTGTCTCTTGGTGTTCCTTATTCCCTGAGCGCGTGGGAGCGTGCCCTGCTCCATTCCCCTGGGCCTCACCTGGGAAGCTGTAGCTTTCATCAGGGAGCAGTGGTGTGGTGCCAGGAGCCAGGTGGCTTCACCACAGCCTGGCTGTGTGACCTCCAGGGTGACTGTGCACCTCAGTTTCCACATCAGAAACATGCCCATTCCTCCACTGCTCTTAACAGAGATGGAATGAGGTGGTTTCTGTGGAGCTGTTATAGTTCTCATGTCTCTTGGCGGGAAGGAGGTTGGTTCCCCCGGGAGCTTCCTTTTGAGGCGTGGAAGGCACATCAGCTCCAACTCTGGGTGGGAGCTCCCCTCTGCCCCAGACACCATGTTGCAAACCCTTGAGGAATATCCTGGACCAAGGCCCTTGCTTTTTCTCTGAATTCTGAGTGCTGCAACCTTGCAACCTCAGTCCAGTTGGAACAGGATGGGGAGCTTGTCAGGCGTTGGGAGAGCTCCAGTTACCCCCATCCAACCTTCTGTATCCCTGAGGGTTCCTAGGATCCCTGGGGGGCTGGGCAGCTGAGTCAAGGTGGATGGGATAGGTCCAGGTCCCACTCAGTATAGTTAACATTTCTTGAGTTGAGCACTTTCTATGTATGCGGGGCTTTGCACATGCAGCTCACCAGTATCTGTGTCCCCAGCCTACCGCAGAGGGGGGCGGACTGGGAGGGTGAGCTTGCCTGGTGGCAGAGTTACCGTTTGAGCCCAGCCTGTGTGGCTCTGGGTCCCATGCTCCTGATCAGCAACTCTGCAGCCCCGAGATGTAGCTCCAGAGGAGTCCCTTGGAGCTGCTTCCAGAGCTCCTGTGGTGTGGATGCGTGTTTGTTTATTCAGGCTACTGTTTGTTTTTTTAAAACTAGGCAAGGGATTCTTCTTTTTTTTAATATACTTTATTGATTTTTTAAAAATATATTTTATTGATTTTTTACAGAGTGGAAGGGAGAGGGATAAAGAGTTAGAAACATTGATGAGAGAGAAACATTGATCAGCTGCCTCCTGCACACCCCCCACTGGGGATGTGCCCGCAACCAAGGTACATGCCCTTGACCGGAATTGAACCTGGGGCCCTTCAGTCCGAAGGCTGACGCTCTATCTACTGAGCCAAACCGGTCAGGGCTATTCAGGCTACTGTTGATGGGCTGTCAGTGTTCTCCCTTATAAACAAAGACAAGAGTGCGCTATGTATCTTAGTCTGCAACTTGCTGCTTTTCATGTGACAGTCTCTGTGTATGAGATATATACATTTTTAAAAATATATATCAACATATCTCTTAGGAGATTGGTGATTTTTTAAAATCCATTGTTAATTTTCTAAGAAAACAGTTATGATCTGATAAAGTAAATTATTTTTCAAAATACAGGAATATTAATGTAGGCACAGGAATTATATTGTAATTGGTTCCAAAGAGGGCACAGGGTAAAACAAGTTGAGAAATGCCTGCCTGAGGCATTGGGTCAGGAAAGAAAGTTAGTACTGCTCTCTCTAATTCTGCTCTGGGCCTCAGTGTGCTCCATCAGGGTGTGCACGGGCCTCAGTGTGCTCCATTGGGATGTGCACGGGCCTCAGTGTGCTCCATTGGGATGTGCACGGGCCTCAGTGTGCTCCATCAGGGTGTGCACGGGCCTCAGTGTGCTCCATCGGGTGTGCACGGGCCTCAGTGTGCTCCATTGGGATGTGCACGGGCCTCAGTGTGCTCCATTGGGATGTGCACGGGCCTCAGTGTGCTCCATCGGGTGTGCACGGGCCTCAGTGTGCTCCATCAGGTGTGCACGGGCCTCAGTGTGCTCCATCGGGTGTGCACGGGCCTCAGTGTGCTCCATCGGGTGTATACTGGGCCTCAGTGTGCTCCATTGGGATGTGCACGGGCCTCGGTGTGCTCCATCAGGGTGTGCACGGGCCTCAGTGTGCTCCATTGGGATGTGCACGGGCCTCAGTGTGCTCCATCGGGTGTATACTGGGCCTCAGTGTGCTCCATTGGGATGTGCACGGGCCTCGGTGTGCTCCATCAGGGTGTGCACGGGCCTCAGTGTGCTCCATCGGGTGTGCACGGGCCTCAGTGTGCTCCATTGGGATGTTGGCCCGGGCCTTTGTTTTCCTCCCTTGGGGGATGGGGCCGGGGCCCTCATTTGTTTCCCTTTGGGATGGGGCCCGGGCCTCTTTTGCTTCCATTTGGGAAGGGGCCCGGGGCCCCCAAGTGTGCTCCAAAAAAAGGGGGGGCATGGGCCCTCAGGTTTGGTTCCATTTGGGAAGGGCCCCGGGCCCTCAATTTTGCTCCTTCGGGGGGGGGCCCGGGGCCTCAGTGTGCTCCATTTGGGGTGTGCACGGGCCTCAGTGTGCTCCCATGGGATGTCACGGGCCTCGGTGTGCTCCATAGAGGTGTGCACTTGTCCTTGGGGTGCTCCCTCTGATTGTGCGTTGGGCCTCGGTGTGCTCCCCATGTGTAATGCAGGAGGAAGGGTGAGTGCTCTCCCCAGAGGCAACCAGGGCCCTGTATCAAGACCATCCTTTTCAGAGGTGTTTGTGCTTATGAGGTGTGTGCATAAATTCCTTTTGTTTTGTTTCTAACTCCACTAGCATGATACTGTGCTCTGTCTGCACCTTCCCGTTTTCACTTAAGATATCTTGTCATTCCAAGTCCACAAATAGATCTGCCTCATTCTCTCAGCTGCAGGATGTTCCCTCTCCACCTTACAGAGCCCTGTGAG
>NW_005871233.1:2510800-2512143 GCF_000147115.1 Myotis lucifugus | reverse complement strand
ATCTGACTTTTTGTATGTACGTTTTATATTAATTCTTAAGTGCATCTCTACCTGCGCAGGCATTCAATTCAGAGCTCAGACCTTGGCTGTTAGTCATGTAAATGTCGTATCCCAGTGAACTTCACACCAGGGTTGACTCTCCCTCACCTCTCGTGTTCTTTGGGCTGGGGACTCAGGAGCCAGAACGGGAACCCTCTCTGACTTGTAGCGGGCGTTGTTCGAGTTGTGGTCGGGGGGTGGGAGCGGGGGAAGGCAATTCTCGGGCTTATTTACATCGCTGTGATTGTGGAGGTTGCCTGCTCTCTGAATTCTTGTATTCCTAGCGAATGTTTTGTTTTTCCAACTGTTCATGTGGCTGTTTTTTAGACATAAGCAAAATCCATAGGGGTTTCAACAGATCCTGCCACTTTTGTGGGGTGGGTAAAAAATGGGGGGTGTGGACAATTTCATTCAGCCTCCTTTTTTTTTTTTTTTCTTCTTGGTCTCTGGTCACTTTTACTTACGTTTCCCTCTCTCCAGACAGAACAGTTCGCAGAGATCTGAAGCACACGCTCCCCCAGTGAATCCCAAATCATGAACAACAGACTGGCTAATGGCTCTGAAGCCGGGCTCCCTCTTGCTGGGCTGCTTCCTTCCACGCCCTGCCCCCGTGGGAACCTCTGTCCCTGACCAGTCCCGGCAGAGCCCCTCCAGGGAGTTAGTCGGTGGCTCTTGCCTTTTAAGATCTTCAGCTTCTCTGGCTAATGAATGCTTCCTTTTACTCTTGGTTTTCTTTAACAAAACATTGGTCACTTGTACACTTGAGCTTGTCATTTGTCCCGGAGAAATTTAGCACCGTCTCTTCCTCATTCAAGGCTCAGGGGGCTGAGAAAAAAGGTAGCTGCCCCTCTTTGATCAATTCATTGCTGCCTGACTTCAGGTGGCCATTCCTGGGAAATAGATGGTCTCTGTCCTTATTGCGCTCTTGCTCTCTCCCACCCAGAGGTCCTGTCAGCTCTCCCCAGCTCAGACGGATTGTGCCCAAATGCCCAAAGGTGTTTGGAGAGGGTGGGACTCAGGCCTTCCTGCCCAGGACTCACGGCTCCCCTGATCTGTCCCCACACAGGGAAGAGTGGATGCGGGCCATCCAGATGGTCGCCAATAGCCTCAAGCAGCGGGGCCCAGGCGAGGACCCCATGGAATACAAGTGTGGCTCCCCTGGTGATTCTTCTGCAGCTGAAGAGATGGAAGTGGCAGTTAGCAAGGCACGGGCCAAGGTGGTAAGTGCTTGGGGAGAGAGCTGCCAGTAAGTGAGCACGCCTCCCCCACACCCTTGGGCCTGTCACCATGCAGAGTGTGAGGGG
>NW_005871233.1:2471976-2510043 GCF_000147115.1 Myotis lucifugus | reverse complement strand
CACACATACACACACACACCGACACACCCACACACACACACCACCACTAGACACACACACACACCACACAGCCACACACAGCCACACTCTTACATACACACACACACCACACACCCACACACACACACCACACACACATACATACACACACCACACACACACACACCACACACCCACACACCACTTGTGCCTTCTGCTGCCAACATCTCATTTCTCCGCCAACCTATTCCTCTGGGTTCAGGCCTGTAAATCTCCAGGCTGGCCTGCCTGCTGAGCCCCCACCCCACGCTCTGGGCGCCTGGGAAGGGACGTGGAGAGTGTGACTGGTCTCATCCAGTCGGCTGTCAGGGCCTGAAAGGAGGTGTCCCCATAGGCCGTTCGGGTGGGGGCTTGGCTCAGGGTGTCTCAGTAGGAGGCTGGGCCAGGAATGGAATTCTATCCCTTTTTTTTTCTTTAAATGGGAAATTCCTAACATACACAAAATTTTTAAAAGAAAAATAAATATATTGGACTCCCATGTAGCCTTCATTCAGCATCAACAATTACCAACATTTGGCCAATCTTGTTTTGTTAGCTCTGCCCACCCCTTCTTTCTCCTGGAGTATTTTAAGGCATGTTTTAGACAGCATAGAATTTACCCATACGTACTTAGAGATGTATCTTCAACAGGTGAAGATGATAAACACTATAATGGTGGTACTGTGACCACATTCAACAAGATGAACAAACCCAATGTCCTTGGTCCAAGGCAGGGTTCCTCAGCCTCAGACATGTGGGCTGACTTCTCTGCTGTGGGGTCATGCTTTGTACTGCGGGTGCGGAGCAGTGACCGTCTCCACCCAGGAAAGCGGTAGCTCCCTTCCGCCCTTCCCCCTGAGCTGTAACAATCAAAGATGCCTTCAGACATTGTTACCAATTGCGCCCTGGGCGTAGACTTTCCCAGAGGTGGTTCAGGCCTGTCAGCAGCTCTTGGTGACTGCGGAGCCTGTGTTAGAGTCAGCGGGAGGGCCTGTCCAACCACAGCCGGGCCCACTCTGTTCTGGTGGGTCCGAGGGGGGGCCCAAGAGTCTGCTTTTCTCCAGATTCCAAGGCAACACTGATGCTGCCCCTGTGGGACCACACAGAACCGTTACTCCACAGCCTGGAGTCCTAATTCTAGATCCAGTTTTTCTTCTGGCAAGAACATTTATAGGTGGTGATTCCCACGGCCTGTGACATCACCTCCGGGGTCTCATAATGTCTGCTTGTTCCCTCTTGGGGATGTTAGAATTGTTCTGTGGGCTCGGGAGGTGACAGCCTGATCCGTTCATTGTAAAGTCCCCACCACCCTCTCCCCTTGTGGTTTGGAGAGCAAACCACTGAATGTCCTTGCCGTGGTCCCTTGTTCCTTAGGGCTTGTGGATGGTAATGTGCCACTCCTGCCCTTCTCGCTCTGCATAATGGCTAGGAGTGGGGTTGTCGTTCACCCATCCCTCAGGTTGGGGGCATGCATGCTGTGGCCCACCAGCCCCTCACCTGGCCTCTGTCTGTCTGCAGGATGAAGTCGCCCACACAGTCACCGAGAGCCGGGTCCTCCAGAACACCAGGCACCCGTTCCTCACTGTGAGTGGGACTCCCTCAGACCTGTGCACATGGGAGCCTCCAGGCCAGCCCCTTTGGACAGACTCAGGGAACAAGCAGCCCTGCTGCTGGGAAGCACAGACTTAGTGTCGGCAGGTGACTGGGCCAGGTGTTGCTGGGCTCCCCAGGTGGCCTGAACCAAAACCCCAGAGGTGGCAGCTTCTTCCTAGACAATGGCGTCCTGTCAGCACCTCAGACGACAGGTGACGTGACATTGCAGGGGCCCAGGAGAGCGTGGCTGCCGTCTCTATGAGTCTGAGGCACTTAGCCCAGCTGGTCACAGTGGGAACGTTATTTTTTGTTTTTATTTACAATGTAATACAGATGTATCATTGTGCTGCCTGTCAACTTACGCTGAGCAGACACCTCTCTGGGCTACAGCTATTAGTTAAATGGACCAGGTTGAGGATGGCTTATGGGTTGTTTCTGTACCTCGGTTGCTGTCTAGGTGTTCTGTTAAGCCACAATACTTGTTCAAATAAGATCTTACGAGGTACTTCCAGGCAGAAGACAGAAAACAGTGGAGTTCAACCAAGGGTTCTGAGCCACCCTCTTTAGAGCTCCTGAGAGCAGTGTGAGAACTACTCTTTGTTGGCAGATCTCCTGTCCAAGCTGTCTTTGGGGTTGGCTCCAGCTCAGGATCAGCTCCAACTCCCAGCCAGCAGACCTCGTGTGTGTGTGTGTGTGTGTGTGAGAGAGAGAGAGAGAGAGAGAGAGAGAGAGAGAGAGAGAGAGCGCGTGCGAGCGCGCGCTTAATGCATTTGACTGTAAAATGGAGGAGGAAGAGAGATGTGAAATGGCTCTGCTTGCTCAAAATAGTCTCTCTCCTGACCTTGCCTCTTGGAAGCTCAGTGGCAGGCAGAGGACAGATTGCTCAGCACAGTAACCTCTCCCGGCCCTCAGAGCCATGAGCCCACTCACACAGCCCAAAAGGCGAAGCTGAGGGTTGAACCCCCGACTGCCTGACTCCCGTGGCCAGGCCAGGAGGGAGTGTCTAGGCTGAATCGGCAGTGCCCCAGCCACTTTCCTTCCCCGCAGGCGCTGAAGTACGCCTTCCAGACCCATGACCGCCTGTGCTTCGTGATGGAGTACGCCAACGGTGGGGAGGTGAGCCGTGCTGCCTCGCCTGGATTTCTGGGTATCTCGTTCCCAAGTGTGGGGGGAGGGAGATGGAGGGTAGAGGGAGACTTACCGGGGATCAGCTGGTCCCATCCTCCGCTCCTTGAGGAAGGCATCGTCATCTTCATTTTACAGGTGGGGAAACGGCTTGCTCAAATTCACACAGCTAGTGGGTAGGATACAAACCGAGTCCCGCGCTGTGGCCAGGGCTGTGAGGGAGGTTGGATGACAGTGTAGAGGATGTTCTTGGAGGATGACCTGCAAAGAAAGCGTATGCAGGCCTTCTGCTTTCCCGATTCTGTTGCAGAGCATTCAGCCCCTTGCTGGCCCCCACTCCATGACCCTTACTCCTCTCTCACGCGGTGTGACTCCCTGGCTCACGATCCTGGGCTTCATCTGTCCCTTGTGGTCTCACAGCTGTGGCCACTTGCTCATGACTCGTGTCCTCTGCTTCCTCGCTGTCACTCCGTCATTCACTGTCCCCTTCATGCAGGATGGCCCGGGACTCCCCTGCTCTCCCTGCGGTGTCATCCTTCACGTGAACTCTTCTCTCAGTTGGTCCTTTTTGGTTGTCACTTGCCGGTTCCTGGAGTAGATGTGACGTGTTCACTGGCCCTCCAGGCAGGGTTCCATCCTTCCCTCCTCTGGGCCAGGGGCCTGATGTCCTGCCCCCCTTTCCCTCCCCGGCAGCTGTTCTTCCACCTGTCCCGGGAGCGCGTCTTCACGGAGGAGCGGGCCCGCTTTTATGGTGCCGAGATCGTCTCGGCCCTGGAGTACCTGCACTCGAGGGACGTGGTGTACCGCGACATCAAGGTGAGCGTGTGGTCGCCTCCTGTGGAGGGCCCAGGCTGGCCCGGGCACACATGCAGGACCCACGCCAGGGAGCCAGGGAGGCTGTCCATGTGCCTGTGTCTAGCTCCCTCTGGGGCTCAAACCCTTCCGCTGTGGCCCCTAGTAGTGATTCCACAGCAGGCAGCCCTGCGTGAAGTCTCTTCTGAGCCTCTTGTGAGCACAGGCTGCTGAGCAGTGGAGGGTGTAAGTTGGTACAGGCACTTTAGAAGGCAGTTTGCAGAATCCACCAGCAGTGGACATGGGCACACCCTGTGAGCCAGCCATTGTGCCCTAGGCATGTGCACACAGGAACAGGTACCTGTGTGCACCTCAAAATGTGGACACACTCCTAGCAGCACTAGTCATACTAATCCCTGGTGTCCGCTGTTGGAAAATGGATAAAGTCCAGGTGGTGTGTTCGCATACTGGGGCTCCACAGCAGTTAAAGAGACCACGCTTCAGCCACACACAGCAGCGTGGACGCGTCTCACAGACTGACGTTGGGAAAGCCAGGACAGACAGGCGAATCTGTGTTGATGACAGGCGTATGTATAGGCAGGAGAAACTGCAAAAGAGAGCAAGGAAGTAAAATTACTTCTCTGTCCGGAGCAGGGGATGGTTAGTAATAGGGAAGGGGCACATGGGGTGTCAGAGACTGGAAGTGATCTATCTTGACTTGGGGGTTTTGCACAAAAGCCCACTAAATGGCCCATTGTGTGAAGCTTAGGAAAAAGAAGAGAGATACTGTCCCTCACATCCAAAGTGGGGGAGGGGAGGCAGGGCCCAGCCCTGTTTTTTTTCCAGCTCCCCTGGGGGTTGGCCAGGGACTGGGGAGGTGTGAGCCTCAGAGGGTGAGGGCTTAACCCTGTGCTGGGGTGTATCCCATAGCTCAGCCTGGAGCCCATGGTGTGACAGCCCCCTCCAGGGCAGGGCTGGGCACCTGGGGTTTCAGGGAGGTGGCAGGAAGCCTGGGAAGACATGTTCCTGATACACTGACTTTTCCTACAGCTGGAAAACCTCATGCTGGACAAAGACGGCCACATCAAGATCACTGACTTTGGCCTGTGCAAAGAGGGCATCAGTGATGGGGCCACCATGAAAACCTTCTGCGGGACCCCCGAATATCTGGCACCTGAGGTGTCTGGGGCTGTGATGCCGAGGGAGGCGGGGCCCCGGGACCGGATGCTTCCCCCACCTAGACGCTCTGAGGGCCGGGCTCCAATTCCTTAGATTGCCCTCCCCAGCCCCAGGCAGGGCCTTGTCCCCACTGGACCAGTCAGCTCCTAGGCCCCAGAGTATGGTCCTAGCCCCTCATTGCCCCTCCCCATCAGGTCCTGGAGGACAACGACTACGGCCGGGCTGTGGACTGGTGGGGGCTGGGCGTGGTCATGTACGAGATGATGTGCGGCCGCCTGCCCTTCTACAACCAGGACCACGAGCGCCTCTTCGAGCTCATCCTCATGGAGGAGATCCGCTTCCCGCGCACGCTCAGCCCTGAGGCCAAGTCCCTGCTGGCTGGGCTGCTTAAGAAGGACCCCAAGCAGAGGTGAGGGCTGGTGACTGCCCTGCGCTGCCCAGCACCACCTGCTGCCACTGTCCCCCCAGCCCAAAGGGGCAGTGTCCACAGGCACACGCACTGGTGGGTGTGCTGTGTGGTCCCCACAGCCTCTGATAGTCCCCACAGCTGGCACTCGGAGCACTCCCTGGGGGCAGGCCTCTCTCTAGTTCTCTGCCCGCACTACCTTGTTTCATGGGGATGCTGAGGAGCAGGGCAACCCTGATCTGGCCTTGGGTGGCCCAGTCATACGTGGCAAAGCCGGGATGTGAGGTGGCCAAATGCCCTCTCAGTTCACATTCTGGTCTTGGCCCAAGTTGCAGTCTCCTGGCTCTGGCCCTAGGCACGAGTTCCCGCCTGGCCTCACTTTCCTCCTCCGTGAGGGGGAGGTCTGTGGCCGGGACAGGCTTATTAAGGTTATTCAGGGCCTGCATGTCACAGGCCCAGGCCTGCACCGAAAGCGTCTCCCAGAACCTGGCTGCCCCGGGAGGCGGGTGCTCATGGCCGTCTCTGCCCAGGCTCGGCGGGGGGCCCAGCGATGCCAAGGAGGTCATGGAGCACAGGTTCTTCCTCAGCATCAACTGGCAGGATGTGGTACAGAAGAAGGTGAGTGCCACCACCCGCTGCTGCCAGCAGGAGCTCGGCCCCTGTGGGTGACCTTGGCCCGAGCCGCCTGGCCTCAGGGTCCTGAGCCTGGGCTCCTCTCCTCCGCAGCTCCCACCGCCCTTCAAACCTCAGGTCACATCCGAGGTCGACACCAGGTACTTCGATGATGAGTTCACTGCCCAGTCCATCACAATCACACCCCCGGACCGCTGTGAGTGTCTGAGGCCCCGCATCCCGTGGGCTGGCCGGGCGGTGGAGGGCGTCTGCTGCTGACCCACTTCTCCGGGAGGGAGGAAGCTCGCAGGGTTTTTGCTGTTAGTCGTCTGTGGGCCCAGTGAGGCTCACCACAGCCACTGGGTCCCCCCCGTTCCAGTTGTCCAGGCAGAGGTCTGGGTAGGAGATGCTTGGGAAGTCGTCAGTACCGAGATGGCAGGTCCATAGTTGTATTCCCAGACCACCCAGGTCTTTGGAGCCGGATTATTCATTGACTCTGTAGCTGTTTGAATTCTTACTCTCACCCGCCCAGTGCTAGGCTCTGCTGGAGACAAGGCAGTGATGGAGTCAGCCCTGGGCCTTGCTTTCGGGGAGTGCTCAGTCCAGATGGGGTGACAGCCCAGAGTGGTCAGGACAGTGTGTAGGAGCACAGGGACTGGGGAAGCCCAGAGGAAATGCTTGGCTGCGGGTCAGGGAGGGCTTCCTGGAGGGGGAGACATGGCAGCTGAGACTCAGTCCTGACAGAAGGAATGGCTGTGGGACGTCTAGAAATGAGAGCGTTGCAGAGGTCAGAGTAGATGGGGAGGGGAGAGGCGAGGGGGTGGGTGAGCAGGAGGGCCTTGGCCCCTGGGAGGAGTGGGGATTGTACAGGGGCTATGGAAGGGCTTTTTTAGGAAGAGGAACAGGGTTGCATCAGGGATTTAGAAAGACCTTTGGCTGCATGTGGAGGGTTTGTTGTGGGTGGGAGTGGTGGCCAGGGCAGGAGCTGCTAAAAGAAGTGTGGGCAGACGTCGAGGTAGACTGAGGTGTGGAAGGGGAGGGGGAGGAGGAGTGCAGGGAGCTGGTGGGATGCTGAGGTGGCTGAGTGAGCAGCTCCGAGACCCTGGAGCCAGGGCTATGACCAAAGGGTGTCTGTCAGGGAGGAAGTCTGGTGGACACCTCACCAGCTGGAGTTTCTGCCTGTAGTCCTTCCTGAGGTTGATTCCCCTCTGTCCCCCTCCCCGGGAGTCTGGCCGGGGTGCTGGGCCCTCTGAAAGCCTGTCTTCCCAATCCACCTCCACTGACCCCTGCAGATGACAGCCTGGGCTCTCTGGACATGGACCAGCGGACTCACTTCCCCCAGTTCTCCTACTCGGCCAGCATCCGCGAGTGAGCAGTGCCGCCCGCCTGCCCGCCGCCGCCGCCGCCGCCCCCACCACCACCACCACGGACATGCATGGCTGCCGTTGCCGCTGGGGCAGGGGGGGCTTTGTCTTTTTGTTTTTTTGGTCTTTTTTGTTTGCCTCTCCATCCCTCACCCCTTACCCCCATTTCTAGTTTTCAGCCCTCTGCCAGCCTCCTCTCAGTGGACCCAGTGGCCCTGCCTCCAGGATCCTGTCCTGCCCTCACTTTTGCGCCCAGATCAGGACTGGGGAGACTCTGCCGCTGTCCCGGGACCTGGCCTTTGGGCAGTTGGGAAGATCTTGGGTTTTGATCAACACAAGCCCCAGTGAGGAGCGAAAGCCGGGGGGGCTGCCTGCTCTGTGCTGTGCCACCCTCAGAGGTGCGGACAGCGCTCTGGGCTGCCTTCCATGCCTGTCATTAGGCTCCGAGTGGCCTGGCGAGGGGACAGCCCAGCCCCCTCCCCACCCAGCAGCAGAAAAGCAGTAATGTCCAGGCCCAGGCGGGGGCCTTTGGGAGCTGCAGGAGCAGAGGTCCAGGGCTCCCTCGGGCTGGGGTCGATGACCTGGAGGGGAACCCAGAGCGGCCAAGGGGATGGACGCTGCCTCCCTGTGCCCCACGCTGCTCTCCTGACCCTGTGGACGAAGTAGGAGGAACATGTGGGGCCTAGCCTTCCCACCCCAAGCCCCGTGCCTTACCAGGGCTTCCTTCCAGCCAGCCTTACCTCCTGCTGGACCTGGGCCTGGCCCCTCCCAGAATGGGGGCCAGGATTGCCCCTTCTCTCTGCCTGGGGTGGAGGGGTGCCAGCCTCGGCTGTTACACATCTCGCACCGAGACAGTATTGGGCCCCATGAACTTGGTTGAGGAGGGGGCAGGGATGGGTGTCTCTGGTACGTACTGGGGTGGGGGCCTCTGAGAAGGAGGCTCCAGGCCACCCCCCTCCCCAGCCCCACGTTCTGCAGCCTTAAGGTGAACGTGTCAGTGCTATGGGCACTCGTGTGCGTGCGTGCCTTGGATTGTGTGCTGTTGGTGTCCTTGTGCATCTGAGACAGTGCACATGGGGTGTGTGTGTGCATGTGTGCTGGGTATGTATGTGTGAGAGCAAGCGTGTCCCGGCCTCAAGTGTGTGGTGTGTGTGCGTATGTGTGTGGACTCGGGCCCCTGGCCCTGACCCCAGCATTTCTTCCCAGGGGGAGGGTGGCTGGCCTAGTGTGAGAGCCACACTTGCTGCCCTGTCTCTCCCCCTTCCCCACCAACATCTCCGGGTGTTTGGAATGTAACTTTTGTGGTTTTGATCTTCCCACCTCCTGTACTAGGTAGTTCACCGAGAGACATCTGGGGTGGGTGGGGCTGGTTTGGGGGGTGGGAGGTCTCTTCTTTTTGTGTGTGTATGTCATTTATCTGACAGTTCTCCCTCTTCCCCACTGGCCTTTCCCTGTTCCTCATATTTGTACGGTACAAGCAATAAAGACTCTTTCAGACCGGGCCCACCACCCTGGGCCTTTCCTTGCTTACGGAGTGGCCCCAAGTGCCAGCTGCCTCCTGCTCCCACTGCTGTTAGGTAGGGCCCTTTTAAGTTGTGCAGGCAGAGAAGGCGTCCTGGGGGGAGGTGGTGTCAAGCTCAGGCTGGAGAGGGAGGGGACTGCTGGGAGGGAAGCTGTTGAGTTTAGGAAACGGGGCCTGTGGTTGGGGGGGGGGGGTGGACAGAGGTCATCCCAGGCGCTCGGAAACTGCTTAGGCAGAAAGCGGGGGAGGGCCAGGTGGCTCTGAACAAGGAGGATGCGTGAGGGGTCACTGAGCCCTGTCAGGAGTGTGAGGGGGAGCATGTTCACTTCCCGAGGTGCTTGAGCCCTAGAGCAGGCATTGCCCGTGCATCTGCATCCCCCAGCCTCCATTGATGCTAAACTGGGGAGCCTCGAGGCCCCTAGTTCCCCCACAGATTCCTTGGTATAACGGGATTTGTGGTGGCTGTCAGCTGGGAGCACCTCAGATTGGGTCACAGCCCCTCCGTCTGGGAGTCCTCTGACAGCTGGTTCCCATGCTTGAGTCACTCTTCCCAGACCTTGGGGCCAGGGCTGCCATGCTGCGCACAGGCGAACTTCAATCCGATTTTGCCAGAAGCTATTAGGGCTTCCCACACAGGGAGTTTTTGAGATCTTAAGTGAGGGTAGCAGAAAAGTTGAGTCCAGGAAGTCTGTTACCTGCAACCAAGACTCGAGGAATTTTTTGGATTTTTTCCTTATTTCTTATGGACATTTTTTAAATCATAAAAGTATGCCTTGGTGGTAATCAGATAAACAGGCTTATGAAGAAAAGCCTTTTCTTCTCCCCTCTAGTCACAGTCTGAGGGGCCGGTGCTAGAGAGTCCTTTCAGGAACTCGCTCAGCTCTCCGTGTGGTCTGTCCCTGGGGACCTGTCACAGTCCTTGGACGGACTCTTGTAGGTTAACCAGCTGCTTCCTCCGTTGAACTTAATGTCCTTAGATGTTCTTATTCCTGTAGGACTTCTCCCAAACTGGGAATTTTAGGTGAAAGAATTTTAATAAAATTTTAACAATTAGAAAAATTAAATTTTGAGTCATCTGTTTTTTGTCATGTGCATGTAGAAAATGTCACAAGTTTTGTGTGTGTGTATAAAGAAAAATGCAACAAAACCAAAGTGTGCAGAAGGAAGTGAGTCACCCGATCCCAGACCTGGGGCCCTGACTGTGGGTCTCATTCCCTCCTGCACAGATGGGCGTGGCATCGCGAAGGGCTGGCTCCTCCTTTTCTGTACACCTCTCCTCCCAGGTAACCAGGCCACGCCCCTGGGCTGTGTGCTGCCACATGGAACCCGCACTCCCACCACCGTGTGTGCGTTCAGAGGCCGTGTGGGGTCACCGGTGAAAATTAGGTCTTTTTTAGTCCCTTCATTTGGAGGAACTCCTGTGGACATTGCTGTGATGCTTCCCAGTTGCTTCACAAGGTTCTTCAGGGTGGACACACCTCAGCTGATGCTGCCACCCCTGTGGACAAGGATTTACTTGTTTCCAGGTTTTCTGTTTGCTTTTTGCTGCTACCCACAGCACTGAAGTAACGGTAACAGTCCCCTCTCACTGTGCTTGTGCTTGTATTTCTGTGGCCTACATTCCAGGGTCGCTGCATTTTGATATGTGTCAGATAGCTTTCCAAAAAAGTCTGATTCGCATATTTTTGACGTTGATTAGAAATAATTTCAGACCCGTAGAAAACTTTGAAACTTTAAAAAATAGTGCTAAAGTGATTCTAGGATTAGAGCAGGAAATACACAAGATGAACCTGCAGCATCCAGTCGTGTCCAGAATTAAGGACCTAGAAGAAAAGAAACCTCACTAATGGCATGAAAAGGGACACAGGAGCCCATGGGAAGAGCCTCTAGTGGCCAAAGCTGAACGCAATTTGAGCACCAATTTGAGCAATAAAACAGTGCAGTATTGGTTATACCCAAAATGGTGAGAACAGACATCCCTGTACAGAAGTCCAATAGTTTCCGTAGATGCTCTGCCTTCAGGGAAGCATATCCCCTCCTTCGGTGTGGCTGCCAAGTGGCTTCCTTCCAAAGAGGACAGTAGAGGAGGGGCAGACTGACGACCACAGCAGCCGGTGATGAGTCAGCATCAGCAGTGACGAGTCATGTTGGCAGAGTCTGATATGCAGTGAGAATGGTACCCTGTCTCTGTGGCCTTCCTCTCTGGAACAGATGCCCCAGTCTAAAAGAAAACATCGGGCAAATCCCAGCTGAGGGATGTTTTACAAAAGACCTGGCCGCTAGTTCTCAACGCTGTCGAGGTTCAAAACAAGAAAAGCCTGAGAACAGCCAAGAAAAGCTTTAGGAGACAAGGAGACTAAGTGTAATGTATCCTGAATGAGGTCCCGGAACAGAGAAAGGACATTAGGTAAATGGGAAATCTGAATAACATTTCTATGGCTCATTGAATTGTGACAAATTACCACACCAATGATGTATAAGGCATTAATAGGGGAAATTGGGTGCGGGATACTTGGGAACTCTACTGTGTCTGCCACTTTTCATAAATCTATTTTTTTTTATTTTAAAAAGTACAAGTAATTCTCGTCTCCCCTTCACGCGATTCCCCACAGTGTTTTACATTTACTCTGCCCCCCCCACATTTACATATCTGTCCTATAATGAGAACTTTGTCTTCACCACAATCCGGTGATCAAGGTCAGGAAGTTAACAGTGAAACAATGTTCTCCTCAGACCTTAATCAGATTTTGTGGTGGTCACACTAATGTCCTTGTGCACCAAAAAGGAAACAGTTTCCTGGCTGGTGACTCAGTCCGGGCTCGCTGCTGAGTCCAGTTGTCAGGTTTGAAGCTTACGGGCAGTTATTCTGCAGAATGTCCCTCAGTGAGGGATCACTGCCTGTTTCCTTGTGGCTGTATTCAAGCTATTTTTGACAGGAATTCCCAGAAATGATGTGCCCTTCTCAGTGCAACTTACCAGGAGGAATCTGAACATCCCATTAGTGGTGGTGACGAATCCCGTGGTTAAGGTGGCGTTTGTCAGGTGTCTCCACTATCAAGTTACAACGTCCTCTTTGTAGTTAGTGTCTTGTATAGAGACACACGGGGAATGTAAATATGCAGGTTCTCACCACAAGCGCACAGACGCCCTGAGCCAGGCAGGTGCCTGATGTGTTTCAGAACCACAACGAGGACAAGGTGTCTCAGGTGGAGTGAAGGAGATGGAGGGCAGAAGGAAATGAGGTTAGAGAGGTAACAGCGGGATCTTGTGGTGAAGGCGCTGGGTTTACTGCATGTTTGACAGGAAGCCATTGGTCCAGCATCTCACGCTTCTATCTGCTTGCGTTGCCAGCCTCTCTGACTTCTCAATGCCTCCAAGTAGCAAGCTCTTTCCTACCGCAGGGCCTCTGCTCAGGCTGTTCCCTCCACGTGGGGTAGCTCCCCTGTCTTTGCTTTCCTGGCTCCTCCTCCTTCCAGGTTTCAGCTCCAACGTCACCTCAAAGAGGTCCTTCCAGACAGCTATCGCTAAATTACAAACCCAGCCTTTCCACTCACTCATAACAGATATTTACTGAGTACTCTGTGCCCAGCTGTGTTCTAGGCACTGGGAACAGCGATGAAAACAGACCCGCCCTGCGCTCATGGGTTCACGTTCTAGTGAGGAGGGAGACAGTGAGGCAGTTCGTGCTGAGGAGAGAGTAAGTATAGAGATGGGGAAAGAAGTGTTCAGGACGATGCTTTTCATGGAGAGGGTGACATCTGAGTAAACACCTTAAAGCAGCGGTTCTCAACCTGTGGGTCGCGACCCCTTTGGCGGTCAAACGACCCTTTCACAGGGGTCGCCTAAGACCATCCTGCATATCAGATATTTACATTACGATTCATAACAGTAGCAACATTACAGTTAAGAAGTAGCAACGAAAATAATTTTATGGTTGGGTCACAACATGAGGAACTGTATTTAAAGGGCCAGAAGGTTGAGAACCACTGCCTTAAAGGGAGTGAGGGGCATCCGAGGTAAGAGAACTTCAGGCAGAGTAACAGCCAGCGCAAAGGCCGAGGTGAGGCTGAGGATGAGCCAGAGGATGAGCCAGGAGGCCAGTGTGGCGGGAGAGGGAGGAATGAGGGAGGTTGGGTTAGGAGGTGAGCTCACAGGTGTACGCTCACCTGTGGGAAGATAATGTAGAACCGCATGGACTTTCACTTTGAGGGGGATGGGAGCTGCAATGGAGTTCTGAGCAGAGGCCAAGTGAGACCTGACTGACGAGGTGTGCACAGGACCCCTGTGCATGTCCGGGCACAGGGAGGGCAGCGAGGAGCTGCCGCACTACAGGCCAGCCCATCGCTGGCGACTTCTCCCCATCACCCGCGCTCTGGGCCTAAGGCGGCCGCAAGGGGATTTGCTCACCCGAGTTCCCACTGCCAGAGCACAGAGGCCTTCTCTAAATGGTTGTGAAGCGACTTGTAGCTCCTATGTACGAAGCTTTGATTCTGTTAAGCCCCGAGCTGGCCACTTAACACACAATCTTATAAAATCCTCGGGACGACTCTCAATTGAAACAATCCCTACTTCATAGCTGAAGATCGTGAGGCTCCAAGGGACTGCTCCTCGCCACGTGGTAAGTGGAGGATGAGAGCTTGGCTCCAGCTGCCTGGCCTTAGAGCAGTAGTCGTATTCGCCCTTGACCACGCACCTGCCCACCTGCCCACCTGCCCAGGTGAAGCTTACTCAGCGCGCATGCGCCCAGCCTTGTTTAAGCGCCGGCGGTCACGGATCCTCGCTCCAGTAGGAAGAGGCGGGCTCTTGGTTTCGCCCTCGACGCCAGCCTAAAAGATGCTGGTGAGCTACGGGAGCCTGGGTCCCCTCCCAGCGGGACGCTCCAGGCGCTGACCCAATCCTCCCCTGCAGAGTCCGGCAGCCGCCCTTGGCCCAGAGCCTGCGAGCGCCCCAGTCCCGGACAACGTCCCCGCGGGCACGAGCGCCTCCCCAGGTCCCCCGGAAAGGCCCCCGGGACGGTGCGCGCCGCCGGGGCTGGAGGAGGCGCTGGGCGCGCTGGGGCTGCAGGGAGAACGCGAGTACGCGAGGGACATCTTCGCCGAGGTCATGGTGAGGCGGACGGGGAGACTCCCTGGGAGCCCCCCAGCCCCGAGGACAGCCCAGGGGGTGTGTTGGCCCAGGCCAGAGCTGCCGGACTCGCCTAGAGCTCCTGTGATGGGCATTTCTGACACCCCCCCCCCCCCCCCGCCAGCCTGTCTGCCCCTTCCCAACCCCACCCCAGTTCCTGCACAGTTATCTTTGAATGACTGTTCCCACCCTCCCAGGCCGTTTGCATTTCCTCCTTTGGTACTTCAGACCCCTCTTACTCATCCCTCACACTTATTCGTTTAACAAATATTTAGCAATTTATCAACAAATGTTTTTTTCTATCCTCCCTGTGCCTTACAAAAATTACAGAGTTTCAAAGTAAATGTAACAGATGTTGTGGAGCATGCTCTAGGCATTGGGGACAAACAGCGCACAGTCTGTCTTCATTGTGGAAGGCAAGCAAGCAAGTGTAGGTGATAACGTCAGAAGGGCCATAAAGCCCAAACACAGGCTGCGACAGACGCTGTCAGAAGAAACACTCAAGGGATGAATTAATTTAACACACATCTTGTGAACATCTCTTCTGGGCCAGGGTCTCTGTTAGGAGCTGAGATACAGCTGGGATTTGGACAGAAATCCCTGTCCTTGTGGTGCCTGCAGCCTCGTTGGACAAACAAAATACACAATGAAACAGCCATCTCCAGAGTGGAAATAATATCAGGGAAATAAAGTGATGTGATAGGGAAAAGTATGGAGAGTCAGGGACGGTTTAGCTGAGACATGAATGACTAGAAGTCAGCAATGCAAGAAGCTGGGGATGGACCACTTCAGGTGGAGGGAATAGTACATATATGCATAGGTACTGAGGTAGGGATACGGTTGGCACAGCCTAGGCCCAAAAGAAGGCTGGGGCAGCTGGGGTGTGAGGAGAGAGAGGGAAGAGGTGATGTTGGAGCAAGGACAGGGCCTGGGAGAGTTGAGAGGAATTAGATTTTCTCCGGGGGGTCCGGGAAGCCGAGGAAGTGTTTTAAGCTGGGAGTTCCTTGGTCAGATTTCTACTTTAGAAAACCGGTGTTGTGAGGAGGATGGATTTGCCTGGGGACGCAGGGGGAGATGCTCAGGAGGTCCTGTGGCATGGGGGCTGACGACTGGGAGGGTGGGTAGGGAAACATCAGGAGGGGTTCTAGATGGTTCTAGATGGTTCTGGAAGAGGAGCACATCGGGAGACGCTGGAGGCCAGTTTCTTGCGGCACTCATGCTGCCCCCAACGGGCGAGGAGGCTGCCGCACCCAGGGCTGGCGGTTAGGAGAGCGGCTGAGGCACAAGGTGTGGGAGAGTTAGCCCATCCTACCTAACCCCAGGTGTGCCCTGCGCTGCCCCAGATGGCCCTGCCCAGCACCGTGACCCCAGAGATGCGAGCACTAGTGGTGGACTGGCTGGTCCAGGTGCACGTACGTAGGTATCAAGAAGGGGGTGGGGTTGGGCCGCGTGGCAGCTGATTGTAACCTGCGCCCCTCCCCAGGAGTACCTGGGCTGGCGGGGGACACGCTCTACCTGGCTGTGCACCTGCTCGATTCCTACCTGCGCTGCAGCCGGGTGCGCCTACACCGCCTGCAGCTGCTGGGCATGGCCTGCCTGTTCGTGGCGTGCAAAATGGAAGAGTGCGTGCTTCCCGAGGTACTTCCGGGGCGGGGCCAGGAGAGGGCAGCTCTTTGTCCTGGCAGCAGTCACAGGTTAAACGCCCTACTGTGTGCCAAGCACCATGCCCCGCAAACACTTCATATCGTCTTGGAATCCCAGCAGATCTGATGAGGTCGGGGCTGCCAATGTGTCCTTTTAACATTGGAGGAGACTAAAGCCCAGAGAGAGGAAGACATTTGCCCAAAGTCAAGTAGTTGGGACTTGGACTTAGTTACAGTAGTTATAATCCTTGACGAGTGGTTACAGTTAACATGTGTAAACTCAGTGCATTATCAGAACCGCCTGGTGAAGTAGGAGCAATGTCTCCGTTTTACAGATTTGGCGTCTCCGTGCCCTGGATGTCCATGTCACACAGTGCGGAGTGGTAGGGTTTGAACTCGAATCCAGGTTTCTCTGACTCTGAAGCCTATATTCCCCAAGACTTCCACACAACAAATCAATGGTCCCATTTTACAGACCAGAAAACTGAGGTCCAGAACGTGGACAGACCCGAACCCAGGGCAGGGAGTAACAGCCAAGGTCTTTCTCCCCAATCTGCAGCCCGCCTCCCTCTGCCTCCTGGGCGCTGGCTCCTTCTCCCAGGCCGAGCTTCTGCGAGCCGAGCGCCGCATCCTGAGCCGCTTGGATTTCCGACTGCACCACCCGGGTCCACTCCTCTGCCTGGAGCTACTGGCTGCTCTGGCAGGAAGCAACCCCCAGGTGCGAGGGGAGGGGCAGTGGCTTGGCCTGCGCGGCGAGGGGCGTGGCCTGTGCGGTACAGACGCGTGGCCTGATGGTCTGGCCGGTGATGCTTTGGCAGGTGATGCTCCTCGCAGCCTACTTCCTGGAACTGTCTCTACTGGAGGTCGAGACCGCTGGGTGGGAGCCCAGTCGCTGCGCAGCGGCGGCGCTGAGCCTGGCGCGCCGTGTGCTCCACGTGGCGGGCTCTGGGTTGGAGCCGGCACTTTACAGGTATGGCCACAGAGGGACCCCCACCCCCCGGGGGGCGGCTTCAGGATCTGCCTTCCTGGTCCTTGTCTGTACTGTCTCAGAGAGTGAGAAACAATTGTTGGGGGGGGGAGGGCACGATGACACCTAGACTTGATTTTTCTGGGCATAAGAGAGAATGGGGTATTTGCCTGGCCTTGGGGTATCCCATTGGCTTTTCTCTGGGCGGGTCTGAGAGAGTGGGGGTATTGTCCAGATTTGGGGGACCCTTTAATCTTGTCCAGGGCGGAATATAGGCTCTCTCAAGCCCGGGAAGATGGACTGCTGAGAATGAGAGTCTGCTAGCCCCTAATAAACGGGGTGTCCCTTTAGCTGCTAGAGCCCCTATCCCTGTTAACCATGCCCCCAAGGGGCTGGGCGAATTGTCTTTGCTCCCAGCCGTGCCCACGGGGTAGAGCTGGATGCCAGTCCATCTTCAGCCCCAGTCCTTCCCTCTTCGAGCGCCCTGCCTGGCGCCCTGTGGGGAGAATCGAGGGTCTGCCGGCCCCTCCAGTCACTTTCTAGTCTAGACATGGGCAACGTGCCCTGGGTTGTTTCCGGGACCCAAGTCAACGTGTCTCTCGGCCTCGAGCCCCAGCTCCAAGGACAGGTCATCTCCACCGCCACCCCTTGCATCCACCTTTAGTTTCTCCCTTTCCTCGCAGCCCGGCGGAGTTGGGCCCGCTGGAGCCGTGCATGGCCCGCGCGGTGCTCCGAGGCCCCGCACCTGGCCGTGCTGCCATCTTCCTCAAGTATGCGAGGCCCCAGCGTCGGGGCACCAGCCTCTTCGCCGCCCGCCTGCTCCGCTGTCCCCAGCCGGGGCCCCCCTGAGCCCCGACACCCCTTCAAAAAAGTCTCAGTGTGTGTCCGTTTCCGACTTCAATAAAAGAGTTTCTTTTATTCCGAGCTCTCTCTGTCCTTACTGGTCAAATTCTGGTCCATCTCTTGCTTTTGATTGGTTACTTTCCGGGCCTCATCCCTGGGGTGGGATGTTCTCACTAACTTCCTTAATGATGAACATTACGAATTCCTCCGCGAGGGGGCACTGGCGGGCTTCCGCCCGGACGGCCCAAGCGCAAACATTTGCGGGAAGTAGGTAGAGAGGCTAAGAGGAAAATTCCAGTGCAACCTGAATGGCCCTCAGACTCAGAGTCGGGAAGAATCTAGGAGGGATGGGCTATGGGAAACGGAGACTGTCTGCCCCAGTCATGAATTCTACCTAGATGTTACCAGGTTTTCAGATTTTGTTCAAGTGAAGCGGAAAATCTGCAATTCCTTAAACATCTCTGCTTTCCTATGTTGGCAACGAATTCAATATTTTTAAATGGTTGCACAAGCCCAACACATCGCCTGCGAGGGTCATCTGTTTGTGGCTTTATGGGTCTTTGATAGCAATTGTTTGATAAATGGGATCTGATTTACTTAACTTCATTGTGGTGTATTCAGATTGTAAGTAATATATTCACAAAGTTTTAGGACATTGCTTGGCACCTAGTAGGTGCTGTGAAAGTGCCAGCATTGCATCCTTGCAGGACGGTGAGTTAGCGGCAGTGGTCCTGTTTCTACCAAACTCCTGGCACCTAGCCATTTAGTAGGTGCTCAGAAAATATTTGTTATGAATCAATGGATCTCCATGTTTTTAATTAAAACAAAACACACTGGAGGCACAGAAAGATGACCTCACTGCTCTGGAATTCAACCGCAGGAATATTAGATTCTTAACCAAGCCAGGTTTTGAAGGTGCAGGTAAGAGGAAGTTTCTGTCCTAAGATGTTCAAGGTTGGACAGGATGGGGGAGAACCTCACTCAGCAAAGTACAATAAGAGATAAAAGCAGATGCTGCTGTTGGAATGGAAGGTGCCTTGTTTGGTTTGGGAATGTGGTGTGGGGCCTGCCATGGGACCTCCTGGGGAGATGTGGGATAGGAGGGGAAAGGGACAATGGAAACACAAGCTTGGTTCTTGGGGCTGAGACCCCAGCTAGGGTCTTGTGGCGGTGGGGGGTGTAATACATAAAGTTTTCATTCATTCAACAACCATATATGGATGCTGACTCAGAGCCAGACACTTATGCCCACCTGTCTCCTAGTCTCACCGATGATAAGAAACACAGGGTGTTAATTGCCCAGTATGTACCAGGCCCTGTGCTAAGTGCTTTGTCTGCATAACATAACCCAGTCCCGGCAGCTCCTCTGAAGCAAGCTCACGTGTAATTCCCATGCTGCACAGATGGAAGGCAAGCTGGAGGCAGAGCGAGGAGCCTGCCCAAGGTCCCACTGCTAAGTCAGTGGCTAAGGAGAGCGGAAGGACAACCCTCTCTTTCAGTCTCAGTTTTTCTTCCAAAGGCTCTCACATGTTTTATTTTCTGTTCACTCTTACGATTGCACCACTCACTCTGGGCTGTCACCTGCATTCCCACTGGTTTTTCTACTCAGTGAGCTCGATGAAGTCAAGAAGCAGATCTCTCTTGTTCATAGTTATCCCCTCCTCTAGGAGATCCATTGATTCATAACAAACATTTTCTTCACTCACCACTACAGTCTAGGGCAGACACCTCCTCTGGGCCCTCAGAGCCTGTTGCGTGTCCTCCATCTGGGGCTTGGACCCTCGGCCTGTACCTCCCCCATCCTGCCCTGACCACTTTGCCTGAGCTTCCCAGGCTAGCCCACTCTGGGCTGTCACTGGCTACTGGTTTGTCTCCTCACGGGACTAGGGGCTCCATGAGGATAGGGCCCGAAGCTCCCTCCTTCCCTGCTATATCCCAGCATCACCCAACCCAAAGCTTGGCACAGAAAAGATATCAGTGAATAGTTGTTTGTTGCATAGATAAACCAATGAGTTTCAAAGTTGCTACCATTGTCCCTTCCATGTTACTGAGGAGGATATAGAATTCCAGGTAATGTAGGTGATTTGTCCAAGTCATATGTAACTAGTGAGGAAAAACCCAGGGAATTGATCTGGGCAGCTTGATTCCAAAGCCTGTATCCTAAAGCCTGTATCCTTATCCAACATGCCGAATGCCCAGTGGGCTGAAAACCAGCTTTTCACGAGGTTGAAATCTTCCTGTTCTTTTCCCCAGACTTTTCCTTTCCTTCTAGAAAGCTTTGGGTACGAGGAAGGAGAGCAGGCAGAAGGGTGGGGGAGTCGGGGGAGTGGAAAGGAGGAAAAGGTGGGCTGGAGAATGAGGGCTGGGGCTGATTTGAAGAAAAGAGTGGGGAAGTCTTGAGGGGTTTCTCTAGACCCATAGGGGGCAGCCGGAGTCGGCTACCGGAGTTGAAGGGGCGGAGAAAGGGTGGGGACAGGCGCGGACGCAGCGAGATAGCTGCAGCAGCGGCCTCCAGGAGTTTCCCACAATGCAGCGCGGCGCGCTGTCCCCGGTGCTGATGCTCAGCGCAGCCCCGGAGCCTCCACCGCGCCCGCCTCCCGCACTCTCCCCGCCGGGCCCGGGTCCCCGCCATGGCTCCGCTCGGCCTGGTCCTGCCCCGGAATCGTCGGGGGGCCTGGGCGCGGCGCTCGATAGCAGCCTTCGGGCCGCTGTGGCGTTCAAGACGGAGGGTCAGCGCTGTTACCGAGAGAAGAAGTTCCGGGAAGCCATTGGCAAGTATCATCGGGCGCTGCTGCAGCTGAAGGCGGCGCAGGGGTCCCGCGCTGGAGGCCTGCCCGCCCCCGCCCCCGGGCCCGCCGCCGGCCCCGGGCCGGCCCGCCTCAGCGAGGAGCAGCGGCGCCTGGTGGAGAACACGGAGGTGGAGTGTTATGACTCTCTCACGGGTATGCGGCCGGCCGTCGGGAGCGCAGAGGGTGCTGGTGCGACGGGGTGGGAGTGAGGGGCAATCCTGAGGCCTTGGGCGGGGAGGGGCGAGCGGAGGCTTGAAGGGACCAGCGCTGGGGTCTGTGGGGGAGACATCAGAACTTACCAAAGAGAGGGCTCGGGGAAGGAGGGACCACGGGGACGGGAGGCGCTGGGATGCCGGAAACGGGCTTTGGGCTGCCACCGCGAACCTCAGGTGAGAAAGCCTTGCCCTGGGTGCTCCATTGAAAGCCTCATCCCCCGCCTGAGGTCGCCTCAGTACTATCCCCCACCCTCCCCACTGCGAAAATAGCCCGAGCGCTAGTCTGTTTTCACACCCTCTAGCGGCAGTGCAGATTGATCCCATTCTGATTGGTCGGAGGCTCGGCAGCCCCTGGTGGCCTGAAAAAGCCCTTAGGCCCGGCTCAGCCGTGGGAAAGGGTGGGGATTCCCTCGCAGCCTGGAATCCATGCTCCTCGCGGTCATGTGAAGTCTGGGGTTGCCGGCAGGCTCTGAGAGCGCGGGTCCCGGTGCCCCGCAGCCTGCCTGCTGCAGTCGGAGCTGGTGAATTATGAGCGGGTGCGCGAGTACTGTCTCAAGGTGCTGGAGAAGCAGCAGGGCAACTTCAAGGCCACCTACCGCGCTGGCATTGCCTTCTACCATCTGGGTGACTACGCGCACGCATTGCGCTACCTGCAGGAGGCCCGAAACCGGGAGCCCACAGGTGAGCGGGGTGGGGGCTGGGCGGAGCAGGGGGAGGGGCTGGAACAGAGCAAACAAGGGCAGGAAGGCCAGGGCACAGCTACTTCAGGGAGTGCTGGACCACACACCCCACCTCCACCTCCTCCTACTCCCCCACTCATCCACCCACCCATGCTTCCTGGATATTCACCCAACCACCTCTCATCTATTTATTGACTCATTTTGATGCTTCCCATTTAGCCCATTCCCTATGCACTCACTCCATGCCCCTCCCCAGCAACACACATTCATTCACCCACTCCCTCACTCACCCACTCCCACATCCACCTGTTCTCCCAGCCACCACGTGTGAAGCACTTGCTGGGAGTTAGACCCCCGGGTGGGAAATGGCAGGACATTTGCTGGGGGTGGGACAGGGGATGGCAGAGCTGGAGACTGGTTCCTTGCCCTCTGGGGTGTGTTGGTGTGTAGACAGACACAATAGGAGATTCTGTATTAAGAGCCAATGAAGAGGAGCACAGCCTGCATGATACGGGCTGTGGGAGTGGAGCTGGTACGTGGTTGGAGAACGGGCTTTGCAGATGTCACTGGAGGTAAGTAGAGTGTAACAGGAGTCTGAGCAGAGCAGTCCTGGCAGGGGAATAGCAAGTGCTACTCTGGAGGTGTGACATGCCCCCTCCCTTGTTGGGTCTCGGGCTTTTGAAGAAGGGGTCTGGCAATACCAGCTGGGGAGCCACGGAAGGCTGGGGACAGTGAGGTGTGAACTGAGGTGCTGCAGACGTCACCCAGGACACCCAGATAATGCCCTGCCCACCCTCCCTGCAGACACCAATGTCCTGCGCTACATCCAGTTGACCCAGCTGAAGATGAGCCGGTGCAGCCTGCAGAGGGAAGACAGTGGGGCCCAGCCTCGGGATGTCATTGGCTGAGGCCAGCCTATGGGGACTGTCCCTACCCCCACTCTCTCCCATCTCACTGTGTAACTTCCCTGACTCGTGTGTTGGCTAGTAAAGCACTTATCATAACCTCTTTGTGTGATGTTCTTGTGGGAACCAGGGAGGGGACAGGCCTGGGCTTCACCCTCTGGACCTCAGAAATCCAGAGGGGCCCAGGAGGAAGCAAGGGTGGGGGAAACCCTAGGGGATGAGCCAGGATTAGGGAAAGATACACAGCAAGCATGGCAGGGGGCAGGGGTTACCTTTAATGCTGCATTTTGTGCCAAATCCCCCACATTGCCCTGTCCCTGAGTATCCCTGCCCACCTTCCCCCCATGCTGCAGGGCAAGCACAGGGTACAAAGGAATAAATTAAGTGTTCTCCCCACTCCCCTTCCCCAATAAATAGAGTATCCTGCCCAGGGCCTCCCTGCCTGGTGGGCTGGGGCAGGGCCTGGGGTGCTACATTCATGGCTGCCCAAGCGGGTGGCAGTGGGCAGGCCTCAGCGGGAGCCACGGGCCCCACACAGGGGCACTGTGCCGTCCTGGCTCTGCCCCTCCATGTCCATGTCAAGCAGCGTGGGCTGCATGCTGGGGGGCCCGGGGCTCTCTGGAGCGTCCAGCCTATTGGGCGGCGAGATGCTGAGTGTCCGGCCGAAGGAGACCCGTTTCCAGGGGTCCAGGCAGGGGCGGCTGGCAGCAGGCCGGGGTCTCGGAGTGAAGGTCAGGGTGGTGGGGCGGCCAGGAAACTCGGGGGGCTGGAGGTGGGTGGGAAATGGAGCCTGGGGTGTAGGCAGGTGGGGGAAGTCCAGGGGATCTCGAGGGCCTGGTAAGAGAGGATCAGAGGAGGTGAGTGAGGTGGAGCCGAGGGTGGTATTGAAAAGCCAGGAGCATTGACATGAAAATTAGAATTTCTGACTTTTCTCAAAAAATCTGCTGGAGAAAAAACCCTCATCCTTCCCAGATCTCTTACACTGGGCTAAGGTCAGAAAGAGAGCTCAGAGCTATGGAGGCCTGAGGCAGGATAGCATCTCTAGATGGGCTAACAGCGCCTCCCCACATGGGTGAGGAGTAGGTCCAATAACAATGGTGAGACTAGCTCAGTGCCTGATAGAAGGTACCCAACTCCTTTATGTTTCGGTCTCTTTGTAGGTTCAACAAAGGCACCGAGAACAGGGCCTGGCGCATGGCTGTTCGCTATAATTCTGTGTTAGCTCTAGGTATTGCCATCATTAATGTCACCTGCTTGGCCCCTGTGGGCATTAGAGTTTGTCACCTCTGCTTCATCCTGTGTCACAATCACCCGGGGCCCCACAGTGCCTCTAGCAGTGAGGGCCAGGGGGACACAGCCCTCCCCCCCTGCTGGGCAGGAGACGGCCACCTCGGCATCTCAGGGTGGCGGCTGGGCTGGGACACCGGACCTTGGAAGGGCAGGGAAGAAGGGCCCTTTTCTGCACACGGGGCACAGGGTGCCTCACTCACCAGGGCCAGGGCCTGTGGGCTCTGGCGCCCCCCGCTGCCCTAGCGCCCCATCCGAGGGGGTCCTCCGGTGCCCGCGGTTCACAGCGCGTGTGGCAGTGACTGTGACGTGGGTGGGCGTCAGTGACTGGCGGGGGTCCTTCTTGAAACTCTCCAGCTCCAGATCCACCAGGGGGTTGGTGTTGGGCGAGGGCGCAACAGGAGAGGGCGTCGGGGAGGGTGCGGCTGGCGCAGCCTCGTCGCTGTCGGAGCGCAGCAGTGAGCGCGTGGAGTTGCAGTCGGACACGGAGGACAGCGATACCAGGGTGGCCGAAGGCGCCAGGCCAGGGCCGGCGGAGGCTGCGTTGGGGCGTCCAGGGGAGCGTGCAGGCGGGCTGAGGCCCCGTGGGAAGCGGCCAGCGCGGTGGAAGAAGAGGCCGTCGAGCCATCTCCGCTGCTCCTCACCATCCGCTGCGCGCGCTTCCGCCACGTCAGCGCCCAAGCCCACCGCGCCCAGCAGCGTGGCACAGCCCAGCAGCGCAAATTCGCAGCGCCTCCGCCGGGCGCCAAGCGCGGGTCGGGTGGGTGTGGGGGGCAGCGGCACCCCAGGGGAGGGCTGGGTGGGCAGCGGCACCTCGAGGTAGGCCAGGGTGCTGTGGGGGGAGTGGGGCCCGCTGCTGTTTCCCTCTGCCTCCGCGAGCTCCTCTGCAACCAGAGAGGGCGGGCACTGGACTCCAGGCGTCCCTGGGGACTTGGAGGCAAGGGGCTGCCCCCACGATCCCTCAAACAGCAAGCCCCCAAGTCCTCTAAGCATGGCTTTCGGCTCTGTTTCCCCTAAAGCCCCTGCCCCTGGGAGATGCCCACAGCCCAGGGGCGGGCTGTCCCCTTTCTGGGAATGCTTTCTGCACTCTGGCCCAGTGAAATCCCCGCCCACCCCGAAACCCTGGGGAATGGTGACCCCTCTGTCTTGGCAGTGTCCCCTTCAGCCAGGGAAGGTCCTCTCCCTTCCCTTTTGAAGGCACCCTCATCCTCTTACCCATCTCATTGAGGCTGGCGAAGCCTGGGGCAATGGGGGTGTGTTTGGGGGACTTGCCCAGGTTGGGGGCGCTGGATGACCACTGTTTGCTTCCTTCCCCCAGGGCCTTCAGCCTGCAGGGGAAACAGAGTTGGGGGCGGGTGGTGGGCCTTCTGGTGGCCATGGGCCTGGGGGGAGGGCACGGGGTGGGCTCCAGCCACCAATACCTCTCTTCTCCTTCAGCCTGCTCCTTCTGCAGGGTGGAGCTGGGCCCCCAGGTCCGGCCTTTCTTCTTGCCCCCAACCAGTTCTTCCTTCTTTGGGGGCCCGCTGCGGCCCCAGGTACTACTGCCGCTACTACCGCTGCCACTGCTGCCGCCGCCACCACCATCCATAGGAGTCACTGGGCCGAGAAAAGCCACTTGGTTACTGGGTCTTGGAAAGTCTGACCCGCTGGGTTCCCAGCTTCACTGTCCCCACCTGGGATTCATCCTCCACCTGGAAGCTCAAAGGATCTTGGATTCTAACTCCCATCATGACCCTTCTCTGCTCGAAATCCTTCCACAGCTCCTCACTGCCCAGGACGACAGCCCAGCTCCTCGGTCAGCATTCAAGGCCCTTCATGTCATTCCCAGCTGACTTCCTCAGCCTCATTTCCATCACTCCTCACAGCCTAACCCTTCAACCATCCACTCATTCTCAAATGTTTACTGAGCACCTGTTCTGTGCCAAGACCTGTGGCAGGTGCTGAAAAGACAGAAGTGGACAGCGCAGACGAACCCCAGCCTCAGGATCAACACGACTCTCCCAGGGAAGTCATCTGTGCAGGAGGCAAGTGCTGCAGGAAACATGAGGCAGGACAGGGCCTGGTGGCTGGGGAAGGCTTCCCGTGGGAGGAGAGAACTGGGCAAAGACCAGGTGGTGAGTGAGTCAAGAAGATACAAGGGAGAGGAGCACTTCAGGCAGAGGGAACGGCAAATGCCAAGGCCCTGAGCCTGGACAGCGCGGAATGTGCACAGAACAGCAGGAGGCCAGTGTGGTTGGTGCGGAGGGAGGGAGGGAAGGAGAGCTAGAGTCGGGATATGCAGGCAGAGAGTGTAAGTGCCGTGGTTGGGACCCCATGTCTACAGGTTCCCAGGTGGGTGCTTCCACACCTCCATGCCTTTGCACAGGCTGTTCCTTCACCTGGAATTCTGTGCCTTTTCAGTCCCTTCCCTGACGTGGTTGGCTGCATGCCCTTCAAGCCTCCAGCTCTGGAGTAATTTGTTCCCTGGAGAGTCAGAAGGCTGTGTCTTCTCTGTTCCTACCACACTTTGAAGGTACCCTGATACCAGTACTGACTCCACTGCATGGCTGTTATTTGTCTTTGTGTCTCCCATGAGAATGACCTCCAGGCCTGGTACAAAGCTGGTGCCCAAACAGGTGTGCAGGAGGCAGTGTGTGGGGCAAGGCTGGGGGTGAATGATGGGGCAGAACAAGAGTGGAGTCAGCCCTATATCCTCCAATTTATCAGCAAACCCATGCAGCTGCACCTCTGCCAGGCAGCCCCTACTGTGACCATCTCTCCCTCCAAGGCCCTACCCTGGGTCAGCCCCCATCACCTCACTTGTCTCCTGCCCTTACTCCTGCCCTCTTACCATCCACATCCCCACGGCAGCCAGAGGGAAAGGTATGTCTTTTCACATTGCTGCCCGCTCACAGCCCTCCAGAGCTCCCCGTCACCTTTAAAATGGAATCTAGGTTCTTTATCCAGCTCTCAAGGCCCAGCGTGATCTGGCCCCTGTTGAACCCCTGACCTATTGCTCTGCACCCCGATCGTTCTACTCCAGCCAAGTTGGCCTTTTGGGCCGACACACATGCCATGCTTGTTCCCACCTCTGGAACTTTGCCTTTGCCGTTCCCTCTGCCAGGGACACTTCCTCAGATCTCTGCACGTCTCTCTTGCTCTTACCACTTAGGTCCCTGCTCAAACCCAGCGCCTCAAACAGGCCCTCCTGATACAAAACAGCAACTCTTCTCTTTTATTCCCTTCCCTGGTTTCCTTTATAGTGCTTATCCCTAAAAAGGTGATCCTGTCTGCTTGCTGATGTGTTCATTGTGTTTCTCCCCCAGGAGAACGAGGGAGGGGACCCTGCCTGTCTGGTTCCCCGCTGATCCCCCGCTTGGTGCAAAAAATGTGTTCAGAGAAGCCTGCTGACTGATGGGTTGGTCAGGGCCTTGGGAGATACTCACAGCGAATGGCCCTCAGCCGGGGGATGATGCTGGGGCTCGCGGGGGGGCTGGTCCCATCGGATCCTTTCCGCTTGTCCAAGGTTGGAGAGGCCTGGACTGTGATCTTGTGCTCAAAGCCTGCAAAACAGAAACTTCCCTAAGCAAACGGTTCCACGGGTCACCTGAGCAGTTCCCTTCACAGAAGGGCAGTTCCCTCTAGAAGCATAGAAGCAGTGCCGCCATTTTGTATTCGTATCACAGCGGTTCTCCAAGTGTGGCTCCCAGACTAGCAGCATCAACACTGAGTGGAAGCATCTTGAAATGCATGTTCCCGGGCCCTTCCTGAATTAGCAGCTTTGAGGGTAAGGCACATCTAACTGTGGAGGGACAAGTGCTCCAGGTACCCCTGATACACATTCAGGTTTGAGAGCGGCTGCCCTCACTAAGAACCTAGGCCTGAGTGTCCACTCTGGTGGCCATCAGCCACATGTGGCAACTGAGCACTTGAAATGTGGCTTGTACAACCAGGAACTGGAGAGCTTTACCTTTATTTATTTAACTGCAATTTAAATTTACTTTTAAAGGCGAATATGCAAATTTGGTCATTAGAAACAATGAAGCATGCATGGAACAACCTGGGTGTAAAATCTGCTTTCTCAATATTTTATGAAGTCTAAAGACAGGTGAAGTATTTCTGATGAAAATTCAGCCCTTGGATTGAGATGTGCTGTAAATATAAAATACATACTGGATTTCATAGATTTAGTATGGGGGAAAAAGGTATATTCCTTTAACAAGTGTTTCTTGTATTTATTATATGTGAAACCATAACATTTTAGATACATTGGGCTAAATAAAGTATATTATTAAAATTTCACTTGTTTCTCTTTCATACATATATATATATATATATATATATATATATATATATATATATATATATATATACAGACATATATATGTGTGTGTGTGTGTGTGTGTATATATATATACATACACACATATTTATACATGTAATTTTCTTTATTTCAGAGAGGAAGGGAGAGGGAGAGATAGAAACATCAATGATGAAAGAGAATCATTGACTGGCTGCCTCCTGCATGCCCCAACTGGGGATCGAGCCTGCAACCCTGGCATGTGCCCTGACCAGGAATCCAACTGTGACCTCTTGGTTCATAGGTTGATGCTCAACCACTGAGCCACACTGGCCAGGCTCTTTCCCTTTCTTAATGTAGCCATTAGAAAATTTAAAATCACACATGTGGCTTGCATTTCTGTGAGCTGGTGCTGTTCCAGGCACTGTGCTGTGGCTGTAACATCACAGAGAGACAACCAGCATAATGAGCCTTCTGACATCACCCAGGAAGCAGTCTTTGAAAAAAAATAAAATCAAACCTAAACTTGAAACGAATTAAGCCTTGAGATCCATGTGAAACCTATGTTTGTAGATCAAAAATGGCTGAACATCAGCAATTCCATATGGTTTAACCTAATACCAATTTATAGGAAATCCAGGAGACACAGGGACCTGTGAAGTGAAAACTGGGCAATTCAAGCAGCAAAATCTAGACCGTGGGAACAGGATAAATGAAGTGTCCTCAACAAATTATTGGCAAGGAGGAAAGCGAGGCAGAGCAAAAGATATTAAGCAAATAGTTGGGAGACAAAACTATAAAGGAAGGAAGTGACTGCCCTGAAAGTCAAGACGGGTCACTCTCGGGGCTGCAGGGCGTTGGGGGGGCACATGGAGGGCAACTGGTGGCTGTAGGGTGATTACACTGATGCTTTAAGCTGTACAGTTTTTGGTGGTTGTGTGTGTGTGTGTGTGTGTATGTGTGTATGGTATTTAGCATTAAAAATATATATATATTAAAAGCCCTAGCTGGTTTGGCTCAATGGATAGAGCACCTGCGGACTGAAGGGTCCTGGGTTCGATTCTGGTCAAGGCCACATGCCCAGGTTGTGGGCTCAGTCCCCAGTAGGGGGTGTGCAGGAGGCAGCCGATCAATGGTTCTCTCTCAGCATTGATGTTTCCTATCTCTTACTCTCCCTTCCTCTCTGAAATCAATAAAAAAAATATTTAAAAAATATTTTAAAAAGAAAAGAAAAAAGGAAGCAATAAACTCTGGGTTAGGGACGCTCCAAGCGGACAGAGATGAGTACCAGAGGGCAGGCTGATGTGGCTGCCACCTTCCCGCAGCTTGAGAAGGCGGGTGCGCCTGAAGTTGCCCTTGCGTCTGCGGACACGGGGCTTTTCCTGGCTCAGCTGGCACATCAGCAGGTGCAGCTCCCGCTCCACGATGTCCATCTCACGCTGCGCCAGCTCCTGCTCTCGCCGTCGCAGCTGCTCCTCTTGGCAGCGCTGCTCCTGGGCCGCCCGCAGTAGCTCCTCCTCACGGCTGCGGAGCTCCTGGAGAGGAGACGGGGCTGGGGAAAGGGCTTGGCTTCTCTGCCCCTGGGATGAACCCAGGGCTGAGGGGTCTGGCTGGGGCCCTGCCTAGGAGTGTCCTGCTGTGTGAGCAAATTGGGGGCACAAAAGTTGGGTGCCAGGGCCGGGGACTGTGTTAGCCCAAAGAAAGAATGTCTTTTTTTTCCTCTTTAATTTTTTAACTCTTCAATTAGGAAAACTTCAAACATCCATGAAAGCAGAGAGAACAGTCTGTCCCCATGCTCCCATCATCCAACAATTGTCCGTACTTTGCAAATCTTCCCCTTCCTTCTCTCCTCTCTCTCCCTCTCGTTTTGCTGTAGTATTTCAGGTAGTATCACTTGTAAGCACTTCAGGGCAGGGTGCCTTTTTCTTTTTAATCCACTAACAGAAGGCTGTCTTTTCTTAGACAAAAAAGGGTCCCTGGGCCCCGGCTCGGGAAGGGACTCTACCCCACCCAAGGCATCAGAACTCAGGGGTCTTGTCCATCCCTCCCACCTTGCCCCTTGCCTTCACCTTCTCCTTGGTTCGGAGATCATTGAACATGTGCTGAATCTCCAGCTTCCAGTCTTCCTGCAGTGAGTGGAAGGACTCCAGTGGCATCTGGAATAGGGCTGACTGTTCTATGACTTCAAGCTGCTTCAAGATGCTGCTGAAATCTGGCCGCCCGTGGGGGTCTGGGTCCCAGCACTCTGGGGTGGGAGTGGAGATGTCAGTGGTCATGCTCTGGGGCATCAGCCTGCTCAGTGAAAGGCAGGACTTTAAGGGGCTGTACACAGACAGCTTCCATGGAGCTGAGGGGAAGGAATTCAAACCCAAACTCCTGGCAATCTTTCACTCTGAAACTCTGGGAGAGAAACCCAGGGACCTGATCTCTGACTGCTGATAGAATCAGGGATCAGGGAGGGATCCTAGGGCCAATGAATCCTAACAGGTTGCCCTCAAGAACTGTGGGCCCGGCCAGAGTAAGGGTCTGGGGGCCATGGAGCCAACTGTGGGGGAGTCATTGTCTGATGGGTCCAGCCCTTCTCTCTCACCCCTGGGCCCACTGGTATGGATGGGTGTGAATGGGCGAGGTCTGGACCCACGGGCCCCTGCCACCCAAGCTGAGCCTTCCCTCTCCACGGGGCCCTGGCTCACCCTCCAGTAGGCGGGCAAAGGGCTCGGGGCATGTGGAGGGGATGGGCAGTGTCAGCTTGTTCATAGCCACGCCATATGCCACAGCCAAGGCGTCGATTTCACGGTAGGGGACCTCACCCGTCAGCAGCTCCCAGAGCAGCACCCCGAAGCTGCAGGTGGGGGAGAGGGAGGGGTGATGCCACAATCCACCCCAATCCTCACTTATACCCCAGTCCTGCCTCCTGCCTCCAGTTCCCGGGTGCGCCCCCCTCACCCCGACATTCAGCCTGGCCAAAGAGGCCACAACCACCTAATTTGACCTCCTCTGCCCTGATCGCAAATGGATGTGCTGAGATTGCTCTCTGATGTCTGGCTTTTGCTCTCTCCTCCCTTGCCCCTGCCTGGAAACCTTCAGTGGGTCCCCTGTGCCCACCCTTCTTAGCCGTGACCTTCGGTGACCCCTGCAGCTCACCTGTAAGCACTCTCAGCCTCCATATCAACCTCAGCTTCATCTTGCAGCCACACTTGAGTTGAACAAGCCCTGTTCTTCCAAACTTCTGGCCTTTGCACAGGCTGTTCCCTTTGTCAAGAACACTTTTCCCTTTGTAACTGTCCCTTCAGTCTCAACTCAGGTGCTCCCTCTCCCAGGAAGCCTTCCTTGATTTCACAGCCTCCAAAGCTGGGTTAGAGGTCCCTCCTCTATGCTCCCATAGAACCTGTGGCACTTACCCATAAAAACAAGTTAACACTATCTAACATTTATAAAGTACTTTCTTATGGCTAGCACTGTCCTAGGCACTCAGTAATCCTCACAACAGCCCTGGAAGGCAGTCTTGGTATGATCCCCATTTTATCTGATGAGCAGAGTTGTAGGCTCAGAAGGTTAAGCTGCTTGCCTACAGTCACACAGCTAGTAAGCAGTAGAGCCACACTCAAACTCAGGTTTGCCTGATGCTCACGACAATGTCCCTAATGGCTCCACAGCACCAGAGCGTGCATCTCTGTGCTACAACCACCTGCGTGCCCATCTTCTCTAGTAAGCTGTGCTCCTCTGGATCTTGACCGCTGCTTTATGCAGTGCCTAACATGTCCCCCACATCCCCACGTGCATTCATTCACATGTACCTAAGTATCCAGTGTGCCAGACACTGTTCCAGGCACTGGAACAAGATAGATGCGACTCCTGCCCTCATGCAGCTGGCAGCCTCCCCTCTTTCTCAGTGACAGTGCTGGTGAATTTGCGCTGGGCATATGCTGCCTGAAATAATCTTCCCATCTTCCTTTGCAGCTCATTGTGCCCACATGACATTGGTTCTGGCCAGAGGGATGTAGCAGGGTGTGTAGTGTGCAACTAACTTCCAGGAAGTATCCTTAAAGGGAAGAGGTGCCCCGCTAATCGTTTCTCCTTTCTACTGATTGGAATGTGGACATGAAAGCTGGAGCGCAGGCAGCCGTTTTGGACCATGAGGCGAACTTGGGGATGGAGGCCATGCCAGGTGGAGGAACATGAGAGGGGCTTATACTTAGAGGCGGCACGACCCTCCACCTTTCCTCTGTCCCTGGAAACCTGTGGGGATGTTTGATTGTCACAGCGACCGGGGAGTGCTACTGATGTTTGGCTGCTTCGAACCATGGATACCTTTGTCCTGAAAAGTCCAGGACAGTATCGCACAAGCAAGAATTATCCTGCCCAATGTCAATGACACCCCCATTAAGGGACCCTGACATAGGACCTTGGATCCCTAACACTATCAGTCCTGGCTTCACATGACAGCAAAAACTTCAGCCTTGTTTTTATTTGGGGTTTCTGTTCCTTGCCACTGAAACATGGCTCTGCTAAATGCCTGGGACCACAAATGATGCCTCATGTGAAGACAGTCTCAGGACGTCACCCGAAGGCTGTGCTCTCTAGTTGAGATCCTGTCTGCCCCAAAGCCATGACTTTGCTGCTTGTTCCATCTGGAGCCTCAGTGGGGGCTCTCTCCCAGCAGCAGGCCCTGGGTTAAAGAGTTTTGCTGCCACCACAAAGTCTTGTTGGTGATGGCAGCAGCCTCCTCACTGGCCTCCCACTCCCACTCCTCCCCTACAATCCATTCTCCACCCTACAACTGGAGGCAGCCTCTCCAATGCTGAGTCAGATCGCATCATTCATAAATGCCTCTAATGGCGTTCCATTATGCTTAGAATAAAACAGAGGCTGGTGCCTCATCCAAGAGGCCCTCCAGCTCTCTTTCCTTCATTTCCTACCACTTTCCTCGTCTGCTCTAGCCAACCACGCAGGTCCTCATAGCTGTTTCTGGTCCCACGAATCTTATTTTCATCTCAGTACCTCCTTTGTGTGAGCTGTTCCCTCTGACCGGGAAGCTTCTTCCCCCAAACTCTGCATAGTTGGCTCTGTCTTGTCATCCAGGATGCAGCTCAATTATCTCGTCTCATAAAAGCCTTCTGCAAGAAGTCCTCCAGCCTTCAGAGTTCTTTTCCGTCAACCTCCTGGCTCATAATGCTACCTAATACTTTTTCTAGTGAATAAACTTATATTACTTTACAATTTTCTTAAAAACGGCTTTTTTCCAGCTTCTTGTGTGCTTGTTTACTATCCCTGCAAGCAGGGAATGTGTCTGTTTTTATTTCTGCTGTATCCCTAGCACCCAGCACTATTGGTTGGATGGATGCATGCATGAATGGTTGTCTCCAAAGGTCTCAACTTCCTGTTTGACAAGTTGGGGCTGTGTAATGGATGGTGTCTGAAGGGCCTTTCGTGCTGACAACATCCAATCTCTACATCTTTGCTTTTGTTTTGTGTGTGTTTGTTTTACTGCAATCCAAGTCCTCCTCAGCTGCCACTTTTGCTATCAGAGCAGAGACCTGCTTTGGTACCCGTCTATTGGTCTGACGTGGCCAGCACTTTCCCAGGCCCAGAACCTGGCTTCAGTGGGAGACTGTCCCTCCCACTCTGCCCTCACCCCTGCTCACCCCCCCCCCCCACCATTTCCAAGAGGCCTCCCAAGCCCCATCAGCACCTCCAGACGTCACTGCTTTTGGAGAAGAGGGAGAGACGAATAACCTCCGGGGCCATCCAGGCGTAAGTCCCTGCTGCGCTCATTTTGGTGGTCTTGTGCCACTCTCGGGCGAGGCCGAAGTCCGTGATCTTGAGCACCGTGTCCGCGAGGTTGTGGTTCTCGATGGCCTCCAGAATGAGGACTGTGGGGTAGGAAGAAAGGGGTCACCCCAGACCTGGTGGGCTGTAGACCGCATGTCCTGGCCCTGCCTCAGCTGGACTTTTTTACCTGTTTTCTGTCCCCCACCTCAAGTGGCCGGTCTAATCCCTACACCTTCCAGGAGTACTTCTTGGCCCCAACCTGGACGCTGGGGAGCTCAGTGAAAGGTCGATGGCCAAGGCCTTGGTTCGCCTTGAATTCCCAACCTCCCCAGAAGTAGAAGCTACAAACCATGAGCCAAAGGGATGAACAAGGTTTCCTTTGTCTTTGTCATCCCTGTGGTCACTGCACTCATGTCATGGCCCCAATTCTACTCCTTTCTGTGTCATACTCTTTGCCACCTGACTTCGCAAATCTTTCCACTAAAGACGCAGAGTGCGTGTCCCCATGCTTTCCTCTGGGTTGGCCAGATGACTTGCTTTGGCCAGTAGAGTGAGGCAGAAGTGAGGGTACCAAGCCTAGGCCTTAAGGCCTCGTGTGCTGGCTTGCCCTCTTGCACTTCTGCCATCAGCAGAACATGCCTTGCTGGTCCAAGGCAGATGCGAGATCCTCGAAGCACAGCCTTTCCAGCTGACCCAGCCTAAATCATTTACCCTCCAGCTGGCCTGCGAATGCATGAGCAGTAATAAATGACAAGGAGTTTGAAGACACTGAGTTTGGGGGTGGTTTGTTACACAACAGTATTGTGACAAAATCTGACTGATACATCCCCAAAGCATACGGAATGGTTCCAACTTACTTGCTGCCTACCGTCAATACTAATAATCATCATGGCTGCTGTTTATCAGGATATTATTATGTGGCAAGCACAGTGCTAAGCATCCCAAGAATTACATGAAGTGTTTCACTTATATTAGTATTCATTTCATTATATTCATTTACATAAATTAACTAGCAAGCAACCCATTTTGCTGACTAGCAAACCAAGGCTCAGAGCAATGAGGTCACTTGGCCAAGATCACACAGCTTAAAAATGGTGAGGTAAAGCCCAGATGTGTCATCAAAGCCCAATCTTTTAACTCCTATGACATTCTACTACCTCCTATCAAACAGAGGCCCCAAAGTGTACAGGGTACAGCCTGGGCTGGAATTAAAGCCTGCCACTTATTAGTTGCATAACCTTGTATAATTTTATTTTTATTAACACCAAGATTTCTCCTCTGTTATATGGAGATGATAATAATAATAATATTTACCTTATAGGGTTGTAGCAAAGATTTATTGCCTGAAGCAACAGTAAGACCTTTAAGAATGTTAGCTATTACTATTAGTGTGTGATGCCACCATAATTGTTTCTTTATCTTTGACCCTTCCCAGTTACTTCTCCAGTCAAAATAACAATGAGGTAATTCTACTATCATGTCCATTTGGCAGATGAAGAAACCAGGGGTTAGAGAGATCAGTACATTTCCCAAGGTCACACAGTTGGTAATCTTGTCAATTTTTACAAGCCTGATTCAAATGACGCCTCCTCCTGGCAGCCTCCTGTGACTGCCTGTGACTCCAACTACTAGAAATACTCCCTTCTGGGGTCCCCACTGCTCCTGTTTGTGGAGTGATCCTGTGACAGAGGGAACAACCCCATGGTCATACACTTTATTTTTGCATCTTCCAGGCGGGGCCTAAATCGGTTCCCTTTAAAAAATATATCTGGCCCTAACCGGTTTGGCTCAGTGGATGGAGCGTTGGCCTGCGGACTGAAGGGTCCCAGGTTCGATTCCGGTCAAGGGCATGTACCTGGGTTGCGGGCACATCCTCAGTAGGGGGTGTGCAGGAGGCAGCTGGTTGATGTTTCTCTCTCATTGATGTTTCTAACTCTCTCCCTTCCTCTCTGTGGAAAATCAATAAAATATATTTAAAAAAATATATATCTGATCATGTCATTCTCCTGCTTAAAACCTTCTAATGGCTTCCACTACATTGAATAAAATGCCCAAAGTCTTCACTGTAGCCCCCAAGGTCAACAGGATCTGGCCTCTGCCTACCTTTCCACCTTTGCCTCACTCCTACTCTTGCAACTCCTGGGGTCTTGCAGTCTCTCTAACAAGGCACACTCTTTCCCTCCTCATGACCTCTGCCCTGCCCACATCTTTGTAAGGCTGGATCCTTTTGGTTCGGGTCTCTGTTCAAATGTTGCCTTCCCTGACCAGCTGATCTAAAGAGCTCTCTCTGCCCCATCCTTAATCTGCTTTATTTCCTTCGGAGCTCGGTACTCTCTGGACATTTTATCTAAATATCAATCACTGGTTGAACATTGACCTATGAACCAGGAGGACACGGTCAGGGCACATGCACAGGTTGCGGGCTCGATCCCCAGTAGGGGACATGCAGGAGGCAGTCAATCAATCATTCTCTCTCATCATTGATGTTTCTCTCTCTCCCTCTCCCTTCCTCCCTGAAATAAATTGAAAATATTTTTAAAAATTTACAAATTTTTATAAATTTAGGACAGTGCCTAGTATGCTTAATTCTGCTTAACAATTATTGGTTGAAAGAACCAGTGAGAGTGATACGTCAGATGAGGACTCCTTAGGGGAGGATGACTGGGGGAAGCTGTGCTGTGGAGGCCTGTATCCTCTGTCTCAGGCACGGAGCAGGCCCATTGCCGGAGCAGGAAGTCCTGGCCTAGAGTCTTACCAACCCTCTGTTCAGGTGGCACTGGCTACACAACAACTTGGGGGTGGGAGCAGTGTCTTTATACCCAGCTGCAGGCTGTGAAATCAGCAGGGGTGAGGAAGAACCTAGAAGGTGCCCTAGCCTTCAAGGGGAGCATGCCCGTAGTCCTGCCTCCATTTACCCAGCATTTCAGAGGAGTAGAGCATGAGCATCTATGAAGGCAGGGACCATCTATGTCTGTCTTCCTTCATTCCCAGTCCTGGTATAGGGCTTGGCACACCTTGAACACTTGGTAGCTCTCTGTTGAGTGTACGAATGCCAGGCCTGGTAGGTAAGGCCCACCCCTCTGTTCTAGGTGGTGGTGGGGGCATAGCAACAAACTTATAAAAAATAATGGGATGGATTCAAACAAATTTCAAGATGTAGAACTGACAGGGATCAGAAATAGATGAGATGTGAGGGCCAAGGGGAACCCTTCACAGTTCATGTGAGTGCAGGGAACATGCTGGTCTCATTTCTCATTGATCCCTCTAGCTTAGCACAAGATCCAGCCCAGTAAATACCAAACTAAAGAATGATTAAATAAATGCAGAAATGAAAGGAAGTGAGAAGGGGCAGAGGAAGATAGGAGAGTAGGATTTTGCCCCTGCTGTATCCTTAAGACCCACAACAGGGTCTGGCATACAACAGGCGCTCCTGAAATATCTGGGAATGAATGAAATCTCTAGTTTGTAGGTATTATTAGGGCAGAAATCATGGCCATCTTCGTCCCTGCTTTGCTCCTACATAAGAGGTGCTCAGTTAGTATTTGCTGACATCACGAGAAGCTCCTTGATCTAGATGTGGGTCCCCGGGAACCTTCCCTTCTACCAGGTCTCCGTCCTCATTCAACGACCAATCAACGTTTGAGGGCCTGTGACAGGCCTGGCAGCCTGGAATTTACATAAGGCACATTCCTTTTCCTCCTTCCTCGTCTTTTCGTTTGCCTCAGCGAGCTGGACCAGAGGCATAGCAGGACGCCAGGAGGTGGTTCTCCAACAGGGGCAAGTCTGCCCCCCAGGGGGCACTTGGCAATGTCTGGAGACATTTTTGCTTATCGTAACTGGAGGTGGGGTTGGGGTGAGGAATGCCCGTGGCATCTAGTGGGTAGAGACCAAGGATGCTGCTCAACAACTTACCACACACGAGACCGACCCTGTGATCACCCTCCCCAAAGGTCAGTAGTGCCAATGCCGAGAAACCCTCACTAGGCCAGGTTCTCTGTCTCTGGGGGGCTCTGGTGTCCTGGTGGGCAGGGGTGCATCTGCCCTGTTCACACCGGGAATGCAGGGTCTGTCACAGTGTTTACAGACACGTATTTATTGAGCGACGGCGACCTTAGCCTGGGAGGCAGGCAGTCCTTCAACCTTTCTGAGCCACCCTGTCCTCCCTTAATGGGCAAGGCCTGCCTCGCCGGCCCTGAAGGTTACTGCTGCCCCTGCCTGTCCCGGGCAGTGTTTTCTGGTTTTCCCACTTCCCACCACCTCAGCCTGGCCTCCTAAAGTCCTATGGAAGCAAGTTCTGGGGGATGACACCACTTACTGTTGATGGACTTGAGGTCCCGGTGGATGATGGGCACGGGGGCCTCATTGTGTAGGTAGTTCATGCCCCGGGCCACCTGCACCGCCCAGTTGACCAGTACATGCGGGGGCACCTGGCGACCCGCCAGCACCCTGCTCAGCGCGCCCCCCCGGGCATACTCCATCACCAGGCAGAGGTGCGGGGGGCTGAGGCAGGCGCCCCGGAGTAAAAGGATGGTGGGTGCCGCAGAGCTTCGGAGGAGCCGGGCTTCTTTGCGCACCTGCTCTGCGGTCACTGCCGGGTCCCGCTCAGGGTCCAGCCTGGCGGCCTTGACGGCCACCTCCTCGCCGCGCCACAGGGCCCGGTAGACCTTGCCGAAGCCCCCGACGCCGATGATCTCCTCCAGCTGCAGCTCGTGGAAGGGGATCTCCCGCGGCAGCCGGAGGCCGGCGGGCCCGCCGGCCGCGGCGGGGCCACGTAGTCGCTGGGGAAGACCCCCACCCGGCCGCCGGGGAGCCGCCCGGTCCACCAGCCCTCGTCGCCCGACACCGCACAGTCCTGGGACAGCACCTGGACCCGGTCCCCCCTACGCAGGGTCAGCTCCTCGTCGCCCGTCACCTCGTAGTCGAACACCGCGGTCCAGATGGGCCCGCGGGGG
>NW_005871233.1:2462143-2471251 GCF_000147115.1 Myotis lucifugus | reverse complement strand
TCTTCAACTTCGCGGCTTCGAGGCCGCCCCAGTCCCTCGGCCCCCAGAGCCCCGCTGCCAGCCGCGGGCCGCTATGGGAGTTTTGTGGGGCCGAAGGAACCCTCCGGGGGAGATAAATTTAGCTTCGGATCCTCCCTGAGACCCGGTAGCCGGACGTCTGAAGGAGAGCAAAAGGACGGGGGCCTCACAGACCCTGCGGGGGCCGGGGGCGGGGGGAGAGGGGTACCGAAGTGCACGCGGGGGAATGTAGTCCGCGCTCGGACCGCACGGCGCGAGGCAGCCTACAAACCTCGGTTTCGGCGTCAGGCCAATCAATGGTGAGGCTTCGGAGGGGAAGACGGGGCTGGGGGGCCGTGTTTACTGTCCCTGGGGCTGGCACAGCCGCCTCTGCCTTCCCCTCCAGCCATGGTGTCCTCTACCTCCGCGGTCAGTACTCATCCCCTGGACAATCCCCGTCCCCATCATAGGAACTTGGACCGAGGGTTTGGGGGTGGAGAGGGCTTAATGTACAACTTGTGCTTTGCATGCTTGGTGTCATTAAATCTTTGCCAAGGCCCCGTTTTACAGATGACGCAGAGAGGAATGGAGTCCAGGTCCAGAACTATAAACGACAAGGCAAGAATCAAAGGCAGATTTTTAAATTAGAAAACAAAAACATGATTTAAAAATGCCATTCCACAGCTGATCAATGATTCTCTCTCATTATTGATGTTTCTATCTCTCCCTCTCCCTTCCTCTCTGAAATCAATAAATAAAAATGCCATCACATTTGTTTTATTTTATTTATGTTTAATTTTATTTTTCGATTATAGTCTACATTCAACACTTTAAAAATATTAATTTCAGGTGTATAGCACAGCGATAGACATTCAAATAGGTTGCAAAGTGTCCCCTCTGATAATTCAAGTGCCCATCTGGCACCATAAATAGTTATTACAGTATTATTTGTTTTGTTTTAAAAAAAATATACTTTATTGATTTTTTACAGAGAGGAAGGGAGAGGGATAGTTAGAAACATCGATGAGAGAAACATCGATCAGCTGCCTCCTGCACGCCCCCCCCCCCCCCCACACACACACACACACTGGGGATGCCCCCGAAACCAAGGTAAATGCCCTTGACCTGAATCAAACCTGGGACCCTTCAGTCCTCAGGCCGAGGGTCTTTCCCCTGAGCCAAACCGGGCAGGGCAGTTATTACAGTATTATTAACTATGTTAAAAAAAAGGGGAGCCCCTGAGCCAGGGGTCCTGGTAGGACACAAAGGATACTGAGGACCCAAAAAGCAAGGGAAATACCTTCACTCCTGCAGGAGGGTGAGCAGCACAGGGTCTGGCAACGCCCACACTGAGCAAACCAAGGCCTGGGGTCCGGGCTTTACTGCTGACCCACCTCACCTTTCCCTCACTCTTGATTGGTCAGAGCTTAGGCTCACATTCTGGTGCGATTGGCTAATTTAAAGGAAAAAGGGAGGGGTTGACCTTTGCCATTTCAAAATGGCGGCCACTAGGGGAGCTGCAAGTCACGCAAGCTAAAATGATGTCTTCCTAAACTCCCTTCTTTGACAGAAAAGATTACTTGTTTATTCTCACAACTATGTGCACTATATTCCCTATGCTCTACCTTATGTCTCATGCCTATTTTGTAACTGCCAATTAGTACTTCTTAATCCCATCACCTTTTTTTAAAAAAATATATTTTATTGATTTTTTACAGAGAGGAAGGGAGAGAGACAGAGAGTTAGAAACATGGATGAGAGAGAAACATCGATCAGCTGCCTCCTGCACACCCCCTACTGGGGATGTGCCCACAACCCAGGTACATGCCCTCGACCGGAATTGAACCTGGGACCTTTCAGTCCGCAGGCTGACGCTCTATCCACTGAGCCAAACCAGTTTCGGCAATCTTTTTTTAAAAACTGCATTTCCAACACCCCTCCCCTCTAAAATGCCATTCCCTTGAAAGAATGAGGAAACAGCTCTTCAGCGGTCAGTGACTGGCTCAAGACCTTCAAGCTTGTACATGTCAAAGTTTTGGGTCTTTTCACTCGGCTTCTCCTGAGAGGTCTTGGGGGTCTAGAGGGAGAATAGAACAGGGGAACCCCATGGGCTCGGGTGCCCCGACTCCAGAGCACCGCCTCACAGGCCCCCTGGGAGGTTGTTCCGCTCTCGGAGGGAAACCGCACCTGGCAACTGGCTACCTGTCAGGGGAACCCAGGCCCCATCGAGAATGCTGTTGGAAGAGAGAGGACTTGCTGCATTCTGAGTACAGGCAGTTCTTGAAAAAACAAACAAAACAAACAAAAAAAAAGCCCCACAGCTGAAGTTCTGCAACACAAAATAAGAAGGCTTTATAGTGCAAGAACTTCCAAGCCTGTGACATTTTTAAAAGAGCTTATTAGCATTCATTTGAGCCAGGCAGAGGATACACCTGGAAGCAAGATTTCAACAGAATGAAAAATGCTTCCTAGAATGAGTTTGCAGTTTCTTTTTTGCATTTGAAATTAAAGAGGTAACTCAAGGAAGATTACATGAAGGTGGGAGAAAGCAAGGCAGAGATGGGATGGCTAACAATGTGCTCTCTTGAGGGTGGTTACCTTCTGAGGGGTCTGAAAAGAGGGGCCTAGAAAAAGAGGCATTTCAAAGGCGTGTAAATCGAGATGCACAGAAACAATGGACCGGGCTTGCTAAGGCAAAGATGAAGCTTTCACTAAAGAAGTTATATGCCTGAGTGTGACTCCCACCATCATCTGCCTTGTTAGGAATGTATAATAAGATCACCCTGTGAGGTTATTGGTTAGATTTATTATAGCCCGCACCTTTTCATCCACAATGGGAAAAATAAAGTTAGGGATGGGTTGCTCAAAATGTATGCAACTTTGTAATCAGAACACTATAAAAATATGAATGATTCTATTAAGAATACTAGCACAGTTAAATTTCCATGGGCATTTGCTCATAGCAACACCTTCTGTCTCTTTGTGATCTTAAAGGCTGGGACTTGTCTGGAGATATTAACTTGGAGATGTTGGTCTGAAGATACTAACTTCTAATGAAGACCATTTTCATCAAAATTAAAAATCTGATCCTAGGTATAGTCTCCATTAATCTGTTATTTTAATATGGGAAAATGTGTTGCAGTTTCTTCACCTTTATTCACAGCTTTGCCACATACCATAATGGCAAAGCATTATTTGTAGCAAGCATTGTGGTATTTGAAGCCACTGTGGATATGAAGAAAGATATTTTCTATAGTTAGGCAACTTTTCCCCTTAAGATCGTCTTTTATTACTAAAGCTGCCCCTTTAACTGTGAAAAAACTGGCCCTTGATTGCTTCAAGACATTAACTTCTTGGAGAAAATTGCACATTAACCTCACATTTAATCCTCACCTGAGGATATTTTTCCATTGATTTTTAGAGAGAGTGGGAAGGAAGAAGGAGAGACACACACACAGAGAAACATCAATGTGAGAGAGACACATCAATTGATTGCCTCCCGCATGCACTCAGACCAGGGCCAGGAGCCTGCAACCGAGGTACTTGCCCTTGACTGGAATTGAACCCGGGATCCTTCAGTCCACAGGCCGATGCTCTATCCACTGAGCCAAACTGGCTAGGGCCCCAATGCTATATCCTTTAACAATTCATCTTGTTCCTTCTGATTAGGATGCTTATTCTGAAATACCTTAAGTTCTTTGATGTACTGGTGTCTGTTTCTGGCCTCTTGAGTCTGTTCCCTTGATCAGTTTGTCTGTTCATGTGTCATACACCTTTGCTTTCTCTTTTTAACTATGGCTTTTTAGTATATCTTATCTGATACAGGAAATCTCTCTTTTGCCATTCTTTCCTATTTGTGGGTCTTAACTCTTCCACATGCATTTTTGAATTCATTTTTGTGTTTCTAAAAAAATATATCTGGAATTTGGGCTTGCATTGAATTTATAGATTGATTTAGGTAGAAGACACGTCTGTTATTAAATTGCTGCACTCGCCGAAACCGGTTTGGCTCAGTGGATAGAGCGTCGGCCTGCGGACTGAAGGGTCCCAGGTTCGATTCCGGTCGAGGGCGTGTGCCTGGGTTGCGGGCACATCCCCGGTGGGAGATGTGCAGGAGGGGGCTAATCGATTTTTCTGTCTGAATGGAGACTCTCAACGAACAATGACTCTCCCTCCATCTCGGAGAAAAAGACAGTAGAATATATTTTAATAATATAAAGATAAAGATGAATGGCGGCACTCATGAAACACGCTCATCTCATGGGGTAGATTGCTTTTACGCCATGTTAATACCATTAAACTTTTCTTTGTTTGGTTTTTAATATATTTTATTGAATTTTTACACAGAGAAAGGGAGAGAGACAGAGAGTTAGAAACATCGATGAGAGAGAAACACCAATCAGCCGGCCTCCTGTACACCTCCCACTGGGGATGTGCCGGCAACCCAGGTACATGCCCCTGACCAGAATCGAACCCGGGACCCTTGAGTCCGCAGGCCGACGCTCTATCCACTGAGCCAAACCGGTTTCGGCATAATAACATTAAATTTTTTTCATAAACATTTTGTAGATTGATAGGTGAATTCCTAAATTACTTTTTTTTGTTAATCCTCACCTGACAATATTTTTCATTACTTTTATTTAATTAATTTTTATTTTATTATTTATTTATTTTTTAATCTTTATTGTTGAAAGTATTACACATGTCCTCCTTTACCCCCCATTGACCTCCTCCAGTCTGCCCCCACTCCCCACCCCAGGCTTTCACCACCCTATTGTCTGTGTCCATGGGTTATGCATATAAGGTCTTTGGTTGATTACTTCCCACCCACCCACCCTCCCCCACCTTCTTTCTGAGAATCTTTCCATGTCTCTGGATCCACTCCATTCATCAGTTTATTTTGTTCATTAGATCCCATATATGAGTGAGAGCATGTGATACTTGTCTTTCTCTGACTGGCTTGTTTCACTTAGCATAATACTCTCCAGGTCCCTCCATGCTGTCTCAAAGAGTAAGAGATCCTTCTTTTTTACTGCTGCATAGTATTCCATGGTGTAAATGTACCACAGCTTTTTATCCATTCATCTACTGATGGGCACTTGGGCTGTTTTCAGATCTTAGCTCTTGTAAATTGTGCTGCTATGAACATAGGAGGGGTGCATACATTCTTTCTGATTGGTGCTTCAGGTTTCTCAGGATATATTCCTAGAAGTGGGATCACTGGGTCAAATGGCAGTTCCATATTGAATTTTTGAGGAAACTCCATACTGTTTTCCATAATGGCTTCACCAGTCTGCATTCCCACCAGCATTGTACTAGGGTTCTCTTTTCTCCACATCCTTGCCAGCACTTGTCATTTGTTGATGGTAGCCATTCTGCCAGGTGTGAGGTGATACCTCATTGTCATTTTAATTTGCATCTCTCTGATGATCAGTGACTTTGAGCATTTTTTCATAGTCTCTTGGCCATCTGTATGTCCACTTTGGAGAACTATCTATTTAGGTCCTTTGCCCATTTTTAAATTGGATTGTTTGCCTTCCTTTTGTTAAGTTGTATGAGTTTCTTATATATATTGGATATTAACCCTTTATCAGATGTATCATTGACAAATATGTTCTCCCATACAGTGGGCTCCCTTTTTGTTTTGTTAATGGTTTCTTTTGCTGTGCAGAAGCTGTTTGTTTTGATGTAGTCCTATTTGTTTATTTTCTCCTTAGTTTCCTTTGCTCTATGAGATGTATCTGTAAACATATTGCTACGAGAGATATCTGAGATTTTGCTGCTTATGGTTTCTTCTAGGATTTTTATGGTTTCCTGACTTACATTTTAGTCTTTTACATTTTGTCTGTTTTTGCCACTCTTATTCAACACTAGTGGCCCGGTGCATGAAATTCGTGCATGGGGGAGGGGGGTGTCCCTCAGCCTGGCCTGCACCCTCTCCAATCTGGGACCCCTCAAAGAATGTCCTACTGCCGGTTTACAGGGATCGGGCCTAAACCGGCAGTCGGACATCCCTCTCACAATCTGGGACTGCTGGCTCCTAACCACTCACCTGCCTGCCTACCTGCCTGATTGCTCCTAACCACTCTGCCTGCCGACCTGCTTGTCCCCAACTGCCCCCCCTGCCAGTCTGATCACCCCCAACTGCCCCCTGTGCCAGTGTGCTCACCCCAACTGCCCCCCTGCTGGCCTGCTCGCCCCCAACTGCCCCCCTGCTGGCCTGCTAACTCCAAACTGCCCCCCCCCGCCGCTGACCTGATCACCTCCTACTGACCCCCACTGACACCCTGCTTGTCTCCAACTAGACCCCCAGCTGGTCTGTTTACCACATAAGGCTCCTCACCCCATACGCCTGATCCCCATCCACTCCCATCACCTCTAGACCCCTGACTGCGATACCCTTATTCCCTCCCTCCTCTGGTATGGCCGGAACACTTCCGGAAGGTCTCCTGGAAGGTCTCCCATTCTAATTAGCATATTACCCTTTTATTAGTATAGTTAGAGGCCTGGTGCATGGGTGGGGTCCCTGAAGGGTGTCCTGGATCAGGGTGAGGGTCCCACTGGGGTGCCTGGCCAGCCTGGGTGAGGAGCTGAGAGCCGTTTTCAGGCTGGTCACACCCCCTTCAGGCTGGAGGTCCCCACTGGGGTGCCTGGCCAGCCTGGGTGAGGGGCTGATGGCTGTTTTCAGGCTGGCCAAGCCCCCCAGCGGGGCCCCTCACCCAAGGGGGCGTGGCCAGCCTGGGTGAGGGGCTGAGAGCCATTTTCAGGCTGCCCACAGCCCCTTCAGGGTGGGGGGGGGGGGTCCTGCTTGGGTGCCTGGTCAGCCTGGGTGAGGGGCTGATGGCCGTTTTCAGGCTATCCATGCCCCCCCGGTGACCCAAGCTCCCAGCCTCTCCTTTTTTTCTTTTTTTTTTCAGCACCTCCTTGAGCGGAGGCCAGGGTGGGCTGGAAGCAGGTATCTGGGATTTATTTATCTTCTATAATTGAAACTTTGTAGCCTTGAGCGGAGCCCAGGGCCGGCCAGGGCAGGCGGGAAGCTTGGCTTCCTCCATTGCTGGGAGCAACCCAAGCCTCCTGCTTGCTCCAGCTCCGTGGCCACTGCCATCTTAGTTGGGGTAATTTGCATACTTGCTCCTGATTGGCTGGTGGGTGTAGTGGAGTGGCAGAGTGATGGTTAATTTACATGTTTTCTTTTTATTAGTGGAGATCAGGGGTCCTCAAACTTTTTAAACAGGGGGCCAGTTCACTGTCCCTCAGACCGTTGGAGGGCCGGACTATAGTTTAAAAAAAACTATGAACAAATTCCTATGCACACAGTGGTGGCAAAAACACCCGGCGGGCTGGATAAATGTTTTCGGCGGGCCGCATGTGGCCCACGGGCCGTAGTTTGAGGAGCCCCGGGTGTAGATAGTACTGGAAGTCCTAGACACAGCAATCAGACAAAAAAGAAGAAATAAAAAGGCATCCAAATTGGAAAGGAGGAAGTAAAATTCTCATTATTCGCACATGACATGATGTCATACATAGAAAATCCTAAAGACTCCACCAAAAAACTACTGGATTTAATAAAGGAATTTGGCAATGTAGCAGGATACAAAATCAACACCCAAAAATTGATAGCTTTTTTATACACCAACAATGAATTCTCAGAAAGAGAAACTAAACAAACAATCCCATTTACCATTGCAACCAAAAATTAAGATACTTAGAAATAAATTTAACCAAGGAGGTAAACGACTTATACTTGGAAAACTAGAGGACATTGAAAAAAGAGATAGAGGAAGATATAAACAAGTGGAAGAATATACCGTGTTCATGGATTGGTAGAATTAACATCATTAAAATTTCCATACTACCCAAGGCAATCTACAGATTCAATGCAATCCCTATTAAAATACCAGCAGCATATTTCACATATCTAGAACAAATACTCTGAACATTTATATGGAACCAAAAAAGACCCCGAATAGCCAAAGCAATCATGAGAAAGAAGAACAAAGTTGGAGGAATCACAATACCAGATATCAAGTTATACTACAAAGCCACTGTAATCAAAACAGCCTGATACTGGCACAAGAACAGGCATATAGATCAATGGAACAGAACAGAGATCCCAGAAATCGACCCGTCATTACGCTCAATTAATATTAGCAAAAGAGTCAAGAGTATACAACGGAGTCAAGACAGTCTCTTCAATAAATGGTGTTGGGAAAATTGAACATATACATGCAAAAAAAAAAAAAAAACAACAACAACAAAAAACTAGACCAACTTACACCATACACAAGAATAAACTCAAAATGGATAAAGGACTTTTTCCATTGCTTTTAGGTGGAGTGGAAAGGAGGCAAGAAGAGGGAGAGGTGGGGAGAAAGCGAGAGGGAGAGAGAGAGAGAGAGAGAGAGAGAGAGAGAGAGAGAGAGAGAGACATCAATTGGTTGCCTCTCGCACATGCCCCGCTCAGGGCAGGGATCAAACCTGCAACCCAGGTATGCCCTTGATCAGGAATCAAACCCGTGGTCCTTCGATGCACAGGCTGTGACTCTAACTACTGAGCACATCTGCCAGGGCCCTAAATTACTTTTAAACTTTTGTTACTATTCTGAATGGAATCTTATATTTTGTTAGAGTTTCTAGTTATTTATTATTAAATAGAGGAATGCTATTCGTTTCTCCAATTTTATTTTTTATTTGGCCAATTTGATGAATATCTTATGAGTTTTAATGGTTTGGACTTTCTATGTAGAATACCAAATGACATCCACATAATGAGAATTTTGCTCACCTGCCTGACTGCCTGGTCACCCCTAACTGCCCCTGCCCCCCACTGGCCTGATCGCCCCTCACTGCCTCTGGGTGCCAGCCAGATCGCCCCTAACTGCCTCCTCCCTGCCGGCCTGGTCACCCCTTACTGCCCCCCCCCCACTGGCCTGGTCACCCCTCAAAGCCCCATGCAGCCTGCTTGTTCAGTTGTTTGTCATCCCTCACAGCCAAACCTCGAGCACCTGGGACCCTTACCTAGACCCATCAGTTGAGCAGATCAGCTGTGGCTCTGCTCCGGCCTACTGCACTGTTACTCCAGGACATCACATTTGAGTCATGGCTGTGAAG
>NW_005871233.1:2405982-2462043 GCF_000147115.1 Myotis lucifugus | reverse complement strand
CCCCCCCCCCCACCCCCCGCTGACCTGGTTGCCCCACACAGCCTGCTTGTTCAGTCATTTGGTCATTGCTCACTAACCCCACTGCCGGCCTAGTCATAGGCAGCCATCTTGTGAGTGCATGATAGTCGATTTGCATATCACCTCTTTATTATATAGGATGACTTACTGCAGTGGCCATGACACCCAGGAGTGAAAGGTGCCCAGCTGTATCTTCTTCCTGAAGAAGGGAATGAGTTTAGGGTTCTATGTGAAGTGTGAAGTTTGTGATAGATTTTTGGTATAGAGTTCTTATCAAATTATGGAAGTTCCTTTCCATTCCAAGTTTCCCAAGAGTTTTTATCATAAGTAGATATTGAACTTTATCGAATATTTTTTTTCTTTTTTCCCCCCAAATGTTTTTTTTAATATTTTTATTGATTTCAGAGAGGAAGGGAGAGGGAGAGAAAGATAGAAACATCAATGATGAGAGAGAACCATTGACTGGCTGCCTCCTGCACGCCCCCCACTGGGGGATCAACCCCGCAACCCAGGCATGTGCCCTTGACCGGAATCGAACCCGGGACCCCTAACTCCGCAGGCCAACGCTCTATCCATTGAGCAAAACCAGCCAGGGCTCCCCCCAAATGTTTTTTTCAATCTATGGAGGCAACTATGTGTCTTTCCTCTTTTATCCCATAATGGAGTGCATTCATTGCATTGTTAACGTTTGCTTATTAAAACCCACTTGATGATGTTTTATTTTTAATACATTATTTTATTTTCTTACCTAATATTTTATTTAGGAATTGTATGTACAATTAAATAGTCAAATGGGCCTCTAATATTCTTTCCCCAAATTGTCCCTATTTGGTTTAGGAATCAAGGATATACCAGCTTCATAAAATAAATGTCTTTTCTTTTCTCCTGTAATGCAGGTGCTATTTGTTTCTTGAAGGTTTGGTGGAACTCCCTTGTTAAACCTTTTGGAGCTCCTTTTAATTAAAATTTCAAGGTCTTTAATAGTTATCAGCTAACCATGGTTTACTGTTTTCTCTTATTTGAGTACTGGCATTTTCTATGCTTGCAGAAATTTGTCCATTTTGTCAAGATTTTGAAATGTATTCATTTATATACTTCAAAATTTTATTTTATTATTATATTAATATATTTTTATTGATTTCAGAGAGGAAGGGAGAGGGAAAGAGAGATAGAAAAATCAATGATGAGTGAGAGTCATTGATCAGCTGCCTCCTGCACCCTACTGCGGATTGAGCAGCAACCCTGGGCATGTGCCCTGACAGGGAATCTGACCATGACCTACTGGTTCATAGGTTGATGCTCAACTGCTGAGCCATACCAGCTGGGCTATTTTATTATTTAAAAATATTTATATCTGTATCAGTCAGGTCAGAAAAAGAAAAATGAAACTGAACCAATCAATTTAGCAGCAGACAGACTTCAACAAAGAAGTTCATTAAGTTGATGCTGAGATGACAAAGTGGGAATATGTATTAACCAAAGATAATAAATGCAGAAATCAGTTTTCATTCCCTAAGCCTGGGCAACAAAGGAATGAGGTTTGGATATTGAATCTAGAAGGTTGAAGGGATGCTCCTGTAGAGCCAAGACCCAGACCTCTGACAAGGAGGCATCGGACAGCTGGTACTGTTATGTCGGGGACAGAAAATGAGACAGAGTATGGAGAAAACAGGAGGCAACTGCCACTGTGAGGGGGAAGAACCATGGGATGATGCAGACAGGAACAGAGAGCAAACAGGAAGCAGCAGGAACTTTTCTTGTCTCTTTCTGTGCTCTCTTTTGGCAGAATCTAGTAGGGAGCCAGCTGGCAAAGGAGAAATGTGATTTGTAGATTCCCAGCCTCAGCAACACAAAGTCCAGAATAAATGGGTGAGGTTGGGCTAAGAAACAAAGAATTAGTACCCACACAGTCCATCTAGCCTTTTGACTACGTAGCATCCATACATACCTTTCGATACATAGTTGATCTTCCTTCCATTTAACAACCATACAATGTCATGTTTCACCTAACCTTGAACAAAGAAGCTTTCATCTGCTCCCTGATCCTCCAGTCATTCTATCCACCCTGTTTCATTTTCTCTATTATTTTCTTTTTGCTTCTTGCCTTTGTTTGGCCCGAGTCTCCTCCAAACAAATCCGTTTCCCCTCTATACTATATTGAAAGTTTTATACTTAGTTTCTCTTTGTTTGGTGGTTACTTATGTGTATTTAACAAAATCCTCTCCATTTATAAGTTCTTTGATTGTGGTTCTTTTTTAAACACTAACATTTGACATTATTGCTGTACTTTAAAGAATCTTTATTGTTGAAAGTATTACATATGTTCCCCCTTTTTCCCCATTGACCCCTTATTGCCTGCCTCCGCCCCCCACCCCAGGCCTTCACCACCCTATTGTCTGTGTCCCTGGGTTATTGCTGTACTTTTGATAGAGTAAATATATGTTTACCTTTCACTTTGGTTTGCTATTTTTTTTTCACCATTCATTTTTATGTTTTTTGTTGTTTTTTAATCCTCACCTGAGAATATTTTTCCCATTGAGAGAGTGGAAGGGACCTTCTAGTTTATAGGTCGATGCTCAACCACTAAGCAATACCAGCTGGGCTCTACTGGGTTTTTAATTTCTCACTTCAGTAATTTCTAGTTTTTCTTATTCAAATCTTCCTCATTAATCTTGATAGTCTCTTTTCCCTCAATAATGTTCAAACTCCATCTTTAATTTCTTTAAAAATTTAATATATATTGACCTGGCTGGGAAGGTTAGCAGTTAGATAGTCAGCCAACAGATGGAAGGGTCATGGGTTTGATTCCCGGTCAAGGATGTACCTGGATTGCAGGTTTGATCTTGCCCTGGGTGAGGCACGTGTGGGAGCAACCAGTCAATGTGTCTTTCCTACATCGATGTTTCTCTCTCCCTCCCTCCTTTTCCTCCACTCTCTCTAAAATCAATGGAAAAATATCCTCAGATGAAGATTAATACAATAAAACATTAAAATGTAATGTGTTTATTTTGTATCCTGTACCTTATAATTCCAATATTTATACCATTTGTGGGTCTGATGCTGAGATTTATTGCTTCTGCTTTTGTGGTTTGTGGAACTCATGTTCCTTGGGATTTTATCTGTAGAAATTCTTTAAAGTCTGGGTTTAAAATGTATTTCTCTGGATAGAGTTAGTGTTTGCTGATGCCATGGACCTGTGGGAATAGCTGACTTGGAACATTCTAAAATTTTGCCTGGAGGTCTTTCTGGGTACACAGATAGTACACATTTAGGTTCTAATCCAGTGATGGCGAACCTATGACTCGCGTGTCAGAGGTGACACGCGAACTCATTTCTTTGATTGATTTTTCTTTGTTAAATGGCATTTAAATATATAAAATAAATATCAAAAATATAACTCTTTGTTTTACTATGGTTGCAAAGATCAAAAAATTTCTATATGTGACACGGCACCAGAGTTGTTTGCCATCACTGTAATCTAATCCCACAGGAATGTGGGCTTACCATTAGGAATTCTCAGGGGAAACTTTCTCACTTTACTCATTAGAGAGGCAGAGACAAACAGCTCACCGCCATCCTTTTCCAAGGAGAAGGTTTTAAAAAAGGTACAAACTGAGGGTTGGCTCTCAGTTCTGGAACATTATATGTAGGTCTCTGACCTTTCTTCTCACTCTGCTTGAGTCCCAGGGTTTTTCTTCTGTGAAAACGGCCTATTAGCACCCGGGTTTAAGGCAGATACCCAGGAAGAGTGATGAATCTGTAGCTCTCTTTACATCTCTGGGTTCATGTTTCTTGTTTTCAGTCTGTAAGGATGGAGTTCGAGTGAGACAGCTGAGAGGAAGAACCTGGGTATCTGGGCCCCACGCCTCCCCTGCAGCCCTTCATTGGATTAGAGAGCTAATTTACATATAATTAACTGCACCCATTCATTTTAAAATTAATTATATCCTGTCCCTTGTTTCATGGACAAGTCCATTTACGTATCCAATAGTTACTGCCCTTATTCAGAGAACCCCAAAGGACTGGTACATCCTAAAACCAAGGAATGTCTGTTACGGTTGAATCGTCTCCCCGTAGTCTCACACGCAAAATCATACGTGGAAGCTCTAACCCTAGGTGCTTCAAAATGACTGTATTTGTGAAACTGGACAACCAATGGGTCTGGCTGCTGTCACTACTTGAGCCAGTTAAGCAGAGACAGGGTTGAATCATGTATGAGCGTTTATTCCCAAAATGTCGGCAGTATGAGGGATCAGCAGGTGATCCATGAAAATCTGCTTTAGCCCCCCCCACCCCAATAACCAGCTGCTTATATCGGGTAGAAGGATAAAGATTACATGGGAAAGCGGTAGGAATTACAGGCCTGAGGAAGCAGGCAGGTGTCATGGTACAGGTTACAGGCAATGCAGGCCGGGGGTCGCAGAGGGTGGGCACCTCCAGACCCAGACTGTTGCATGTTAATCTTTTCATGGTGATAGGCAGTTCTCAGAAAAGGAGAACGGACTGCATTTCGAGATGAACTCCCATATCCAGGGTGTACAACTCTCAGCTAAGGTCAGAATGTGCTTTCTCTAATCAGAACAGAACAATCATGGTTAACAGAGCGGGGTTAATATTTCTTAAAACTACAGCTATCCCCACTATCCTATCCCTGCCCCTCACATTTGAGACGGGGCCTTTAACAATGGGATTAAGTTAAAATGAGGCTGTTAGGATGGGCCCCAATTCAATCGGACGGTGTCCTTGTAAGAAGAGGGTATTTGAGCACAGAGACGCCAGGGATGTGTGTGCCAAAGAGAGAGACCCAGAAGCCAAACCTGCCCACACCTTGATCTTGGATGTCTAGTCTCCAGAACTGTGAGAAAATAAGTCTCTGTTGTCGCTTAAGTCATTCAGTCTGTGGTACGTTGTTACTGTAGCCTGCACAGACTGACACGCTCTCCAAGGCTATAATTCCAGACACCATCTCAGCCTGGAGGCAGGAACTCTGATTGCACATGGGAGCCTTTCCTAAGCTGTTCACATCACCCCCATAGCACAGCCTGGCTGCCAGACAGGCATAGCAGCCCAGGCCTAGGAGGTGTCTCATCCTGCATCATTATGCTTCTCTCTCCAGGGTGTCATGCATGTCCTTCTGCTCAAGAACGATGTGAGGACAGGAGACATCTTGGTGATGCTACAATCATTTCCAGATGACTTAGTGTAGAGGGGCTGTGGGATGTGCTGAGGACTGGAGGAGAGGTGAGAGCAGCAGGCGGGAGGGGGAGGGAGGAGGGAAGGAGCACCGCTCATGAAACCAGATTTCTCTCCAAGGTCTGGGCGAAGAAGGCATTTTACGAGGTCTGCAAACAGAGGTAAATGCAGACAGAGAGGGATGTCTGCTGAGTTTAGAACCAAGTGATTCGGAGGTGGCACAAGTGCCCCAGCCCTCTTCTGCCTCTTGATTAAGTCAGGAGGTGAATTCAGTTACAGATGGTTACACCTGTTAACCTTTATGCATTTCTTCCCCCAACCTTTATATATGACCAATTCATTCTCTCATCGAAAAAATATTTCCTGAGCACGATCACTGTCTTGGGCTGAGCAGTTAAGGGGACAGTCCTCCTGCATGCAGCCCCAAGTCTGGGCAGACAGGAGTGTGGTGTGTTGGAGAAGGGGCAGAAGGCGCTGCAGAAAGAACCAACCAGATCTGAAGGCATCAGTGAGGAAGTTGACCTGCAAGATGAAGGGGAGGGTGAGAGAATAAGTTCCAGGCAAAGAGAACCATGTTATCAAAGCCTTAAAGTCGTTAACGTGTCAGTTCAGGCGAGAGATGATGGTGCTTGCAAGAGGGTATCTTCTGTGGGGACTGAGAAAAGTGACAGGTTTAGAAACTCTGGATCCTCCTAAAGCAGTGGTTCTCAACCTTCTTAATGCCGAGACCCTTTAATACAGTTCCTCATGTTGTGGTGACCCCCAACCATAAAATTATTTTTGTTGCTACTTCATAGCTGTAATTTTGCTACTGTTATGAATCGTAATGTAAATATCTGATATGCAGGATGTATTTTCATTGTTACAAATTGAACATAATTAAAGCATAGTGATTAATCACAAAAACAATATGTAATTATATATGTGTTTTCCGATGGTCTTAGGTGAACCCTGTGAAAGGGTCATTCGACCCCCAAAGGGGTCGCGACCCACAGATTGAGAACCGCTGCCTTAGAAGGATGTGGCTCTCTCAGCTCCTGAGGAATATGACTCAATGAAATATCCAGCAGGCACGGGAGTGTATTAGTTTACTGTTGCTGCTGTAACATGTTACCACAAACTTAGTGCTTACAATAACACAGATTATTTTTTTTAATCTAGAAATTAATACTATTTTGAGTTGGCAAAATGCTCTTTTGCACACACATTTCCGGCATCTGGTACAGTTAACCGAATGTCCATTTTTACGCAACTCTCACACAGAATAGATTCCACAATGTCCTCTCATCTAAGCATTAAAAACGTTTGACGTTCTTCTAAGTCTTCACAGCATCCCTGTGAGGTAGGCGGTATTGACTTCGTTCCACAGATGGGGAGGTCTAGGCACGGAAAGGTGGTAGCTCCTCGGATGCCGCAGGTGTGCCCGCCGCGGCTCCGCCTCCACGCTCCCGGTCCCAGCGCCGCCGCCGCTCTGCGCGGAAGGATCTCACACAGCCACGCTCCTGTCCAGTGCAGAGTTAAACGAGGGTCTTCACAGCTCATGTTTGACTCCTAAATCCAACCACTCTCCCTGAACTGGAAAGACAAAAATAGGACTAAACCTCAGTCGGGATTATTTGCTCCATTTAAGACTTTCACGAGTCGTCTTACATTTTGTAGCTGTGCAAGCGCTCAAACCCCTTTGGAAGACAATTTGAAATGGCATCAGGGATGATGAAATTTTGAGAACGGAACATAGAAATCAATAGTTTATAGATTTGAATCAAAACACAAAACTACGCGCTATGGTATTGTAAGAATAAAACCCAAATCGACGGAGAGCAGTACTTCCCAGTGTCTGACAAGGCCTCGCACAGAGCAGGTGTCCAGTAAGTTTCTTGAACGAAGGCCAGATGACACATGTTCGACATGCCTGCCATTGATGACACCCCCACTGGGGAGAAGGGCAGGGGCAGGAGCCGGGTGGTCCCGGGGGCTCCCTGGTAACACAAAGCCGCTCGGCCGCTCGATCGTCTGGGTGTGGATGCTCCTTTTCTGCCAAATAAAAGTTGGGGCTGTAAACACCGAGCCCCCTGAACTTATACTGCCATTCACGTAAATAGGTATGTAAATAGGATAAATACACGGAGAGCCTTTTCAGGAAGTGTCTTGAAAACTGGATAGATGCTCATGCGCCGACCGAGGACGGGAATGAGGAGGTTAGAGCTGTGCTGCTTGTGGGTTCCGGTTAAAATGTATCTCTAACGCTGGAAAGCCCTGGTGCCCACGCCCCTTCCGGAGGAAGAAACCTGATTCTGAGTAATGAGTCCACCTCCCCCGGGGGCGGGGGCTTGGTTACAGCCTAAACAGCGGGGGCCTCAAAGGACGGCGTCTGCCTGACACCTAGGCTCCTGCAGCCTGGCTCGCCCAGCGCCCTCGGGAGCGCACTGCTGATATTGCTCTTATTTGCTCCTTGTCCAAGAACAGATTGCTCCGGGAAGTTGGCGGGGGTGGGGGTGGGGGTGGGGGGTCCTTTGGTCCAGGGCTTCTGACCATTTGGTCTTGAGGGATATTCCCGAAGAGGAAATGGTGAGTATAAAATGATTAAGAAAATCCACCCTGCAGAGTGGCCGGCGGAGGCCGGTTTGTCCCGGGCTGTACGGAGTGGGAGGCACCGCGGCCCCCGGGGGGCATAGCTCCACCTTGACCCCTTTTACGAAAGGCAGGCCCGTGGGCACCCGCTTCTTATCCTCCAGGTACTCCAAAGAAGTGGGTCCGTGAGATTTCCTCTTCCGCCCGGTCGCGGAAGAACCGCCACACCGTCAGGCGTAGCCCACGCCGCAGATGGGGTTGCAGAGCATCACCTGGTTCCGACACCCCAGTCAAACCACCCCACGTAAGCAGGGTGCCGGAACCAGGCGTCACCGCGCTCCTCACCGGAGTGTGTTTCTGATTGTTCGTTCTGCACCACGTGGTTGAAGGTGGAACCAGCCTTGAACATCGCCGCTTTCCGCAGACGTTCTCCGGAGACACCATCAGCAGCCCGCGGCGCTGAGCCCGGCCACGTGGAGCGCCAGCGGCGGGCGGCCCTGCAGGCCGGTGCGCGCGAGCAGAGGCAGCGCTGGCACCGGGGCGCCCAGCAGGAAGGCGGCGGAGCCCCACCGCGCAGCCCGCCCTGGCGCGGACTGTATCCCCTGGGAAACCCGCCCACTGCGCTTGCGCACGGCGCCCAACGTAGATTATTTTAATAGTTTGAGAGGACGAAAATCTGAAATGAATCTCACTGGGCTAAAATCAAGGTTCTGCGGGGCTGGTTCCTTCTGGAGGCCCTAAGAAAAAATCAATTTCCTTGACTTTTCCAGCTTCTAGAGGCAACCTGTGTTTCTTGGCTCGTGGCCCCCTGTCCACCTTCAAAGCCTGCAATTGCATCACTCCAACCTCTGCTTCCATCATCACATCTCCTCTGACTCTCCTGCCTCCCTCGTCTTATGAGGACTTTTGGTAGTTACATTGGGTCCACTTGGATAATTCAGGATAAGCTCATCATCTAAAAATCTTTAACTTAATCACATCTGCAAAGTCTCTTTTGCCTCGTAAGATATAGTATTGACAGGTTGCTGAGATTAGAACATGCACATCTTTGAGGACCAGTATTCTGCTTTCCACAGGGGCAAGTTAGCAATGGGCTCTCAGGCACCAGTACATGCTATGTCCCTCTCCAGTCTCCCGCACTGTGTGCTGATCTCATCTCTCTTTTTCTCCGTTTCCCATTTATTCCTGCCCTTGCAACTCATTTAAAACAGATATCATTAGCTAGAGGCATTTGCTCCAAACCCCCTAATCCGTAGGAATGGTGGCCCAGGTTAAGGTGTCCTCTGGTTCCATGCACTGGAGTGAGCCTGATCAGACACGGTCTCCAGGTGGAGCTTCTAGAACAGCACAGTCCAAAAGAAATAGAGTGTGAGCCAGAGATGCAAGTCCTATATATGGATGTCTCCCAAAATGTATACACACCTCAACAGCTGATAACTTACTGAATTTCCACTCCTTTTCAGGTTAAACTGATTTGAAATAATGGGTGAAGCCAGACTAAGCTTTGAACAAAGAAAATTTATCCTGAAGTGCCACTAGACTATTTTTATGGGGATACATAAAATGCAAAGTTTACGGTACACAAAACCAGCAACAGTGGATGCACTGAGGGCACACAAATATGGAACAAAATGATTCTTTTAAAAATGAACACAAACGCTGGGGTGGTGGGGGCTTGCCCAGGGTGGGAATGGCTGGGGGGTATCAATTGAGGAAAAAGGAGACATATGTAAAACTTTAGACAATAAAAAAATAAAAATAAATAAAATAGCTATTTTATATTAAAAAATCAAATCTTTATTGTTGGAAATATTTCATGTCCCCCGCCACCCCAGGCCTTCACCACCCTATTGTCTGTGTCCATGGGTTATGCATATATACATACAAGTACTTTGGTTGATCTCTTCCCATCCACCCATCCACCCACCCACGGCTTCCCTCTGAGATTCCACAGTTTGATCTATGCTTTTATGTCTCTGAATCTTATTTTGTTCATCAGTTTATTTTGTTCATTAAATTCCACATATGAGTGACATTATGTGACACTTGTCTTTCTCTGATTGGCTTATTTTGCTTAGCATAATACTCTTCCGGTCCGGCCTTGCTAGTCAAAGGGTAAGAGATCCTTCTTTTTTACTGCTGCATAGTATTCCATGGTGTAAATGTATCACAGCTTTTTTATCCACTCATCTACTGATGGGCACTTGGGCTGTCTCCAGATCTTACCTATTATATATTGTGCTGCTATGAACATAGGAGGGGTGCATACATTCTTCCTGATTGATGTTTCAGGTTTCTCAGGATATATTCCTGAAGTGGGATCACTGGGTCAAATGGCAGTTCCATATTGAATTTTTTGAGGAAACTCCATATTGTTTTCCATAGTGGCTTCACCAGTCTGCATTCCCATCAGCAGTGTACTAGGGTCCCTTTTCTCCACATCCTCACCAGCACTTGTCATTTGTTGACTTGTTGATGGTAGCCATTCTGCCAGGTGTGAGGTGATACCTCATTGTCATTTTAATTTGCATCTCTCTGATGATCAGTGACGTTGGGCTTTTTTCATAGTCTCTTGGCCATCTGTATGTCCACTTTGGAGAAGTGTCTATTTAGGTCCTTTGCCCATTTTTAAATTGGATTGTTTGTCTTCCTTTTTTAAAGCTGTATGAGTTCCTTATATATTTTGGATATTAACCTTTATCAGATGTATCACTGCCAAATATGTTCTCCCATACAGTGGGCTTCCTTTTCGTTTGGTTGATGGTTTCTTTTGCTGTGCAGAAGCTTTTTATTTTGATGTAGTCCCATTTGTTTACTTTCTCCTTAGTTTCCTTTGCCCCAGGAGATGTATCCGTAAACATATTGTTATGAGAGATGTCTGAGGTTTCTTCTAGTATTTTTATGGTTTCCCGACTTACATGTAAGTCTTTCATACATTTTAAGTTTATTCTTGTGTATGGTGTAAGTTGGTGCTCTAGTTTTATTTTTTGCATGTATCTGTCCAATTTTTCAACACCATTATTGAAGAGATTGTCTTTGGTCCACTGTATGTTTTTGCCCCCTTTGTCAACTATTAATTGAGCGTAATGTCAACTATTAATCTGGGGTCTCTGTTCTGTCCCATTGTTCTTGTGCCAGTATCAGGCTGTTTTGATTACAGTGGCGTTGTAGTATAGCTTGACATCTGGTATTGTGATCCCTCCAACTTTGTTTTTCTTTCTCAAGATTGCTTCAGCTATTCGGGGTCTTTTTTGGTTCCATATAAATTTTTGGAGTATTTGTTCTAGATCTGTGAAATATGCTGTTGGTATTTAGTAGGGATTGCATTGAATCTGTAGATTGCCTTGGGCAGTATGGAAATTTTAATGATGTTAATTCTACCAACACACGAACCCGGTTTATTCTTCCACTTGTTTATATCTTCCTCTCGCTCATTTTTTAACATCATATAGTTCTGCGTATAAGTGATTTACCTCCTTGGTTAAGTTTATTCCTAAGTATCTTAATTTTTGTTGCAGTGGTAAATGGGATTGTTTAATTTCTCTTTCTGACAATTCATTATTGGTTTATAAAAATGCCATCGATTTCTGGGTGTGAATTTTGTCAAATTCCTTTATTAAATCCAGCATTTTTTTTTTTTTTGGTGGAGTCTTTAGGATTTTCTATGTACATTATCATGTCATGTACAAATAATGTGAGAATTTTACTTCCTTCTTTCCACTTTGGATGCCTTTTATTTCTTCTTCTTAAAAATACTTTTATTGATTTCAGAGAGGGGGAGAGGAGAGAGAGAGAGAGAGAGAGAGAGAGAGAGAGAGAGAGAGAAAGAGAGAGAGAAACATTAATGATGAAAGAGAATCATTGATTGGCTGCTTCCTGCACACGCCACCAGGGGATGGAGCCCACAACCCAGGCATGTGCCCTGACTGGGAATCGAACTGTGACCTCCTGGTTCATAGGTTGAAGCTCAAGCACTGAGTCACCGTGGCCAGGCTATTTCTTCTTGTCTGATTGCTGTGGCGAGCACTTCCAGTACTATGTTGAATAAGAGTGGAGAAAGTGGACATCACTGTCTTGTTCCTGTTCTTAGGAGAAATGGTTTTAGTTTTTGCCCACTGAGTATGATGTTGGCTATAGGTTTGTCATATATGGCCGTTATTACGTTGAGATAAGATTCTTCTATTTTCACTTTGCTGAGAGAGGAATTAAATTTTGTTGTTTAGCCACCCAGTCTGTGGTTATCTGTGTATAACTAATACACACTTCTTTTGCTAGTCTTCAATGCTGCCCTTGAACTACATTCCTGTCCTTCAATAAGTTAAACATAGAGTTGCCACTTAATCCAGCAATTTCATTTCTAGGTATATTCCCAAGAGATTTGAGAATGTGGTCACACACCAATGTGTACAGAACATTCATAGTAGCATTGTTCATAATAGCCAAAAAGAAGAAACAACTCAAATGTTAATTAACTGATGAATGGATGAACAAAAAAAGGTGTTAGATTCATGCAATGGAATATTATTCAGCCATGAAAAGGAGCGAAGGTCTGCCCTGACCAGTTTTCTCAATGGTTAGAGCATTGACCCTTGGACAAAAGGGTCTCAGATTTGACCCCTGTCCCCAGTTGGGGCGTGAGTGGGGGGCAATCAATCAATGTGCCTCTCTCTCTCTCTCTCTCTCTCTCTCTCTCCCCCTCCTGGTTTAGTCAACTGCAAACCCAGCGGGGCAGCTCTGCTCTGCTGCTCCTTTGAGTGGTGTTTGCTACTAACAAGCCCAAGGCCAGAAGTTAGCCCCTCTTTCCAATGTGGTGTGACCACAAGGCCTGGGAAAGTTACTGTGTTTTCAAAAGACATCCCAGTAAGAGTAGAGATGGAGGGGGTTGTGGCTGAGGGGTGCTGCTCTCCTGGCCTCAGCCAGTGGTCCTTCGTGTGGAGAACACTTTTTCTGGGCCATACACAAGGAGCAGCTGAGCCAGCCGGTCAGCGGGCGCATTATGGGGATCAGAGTTGCCCCAGAGCAGACAAGCCAGAGTGCTTGTTTCCCAGAGCAGACAAGCCAGAGTGCTTGTTGCTGTGTGCTAGTCCCCATTAGTTACAAACACATTACTCCTCTCAGTCCTCAAACAACACTACGAAGTGAGTACCATTGGCCACACTTCAAAGAAAATATCACCGACAGTGAATACTGAAGTTTTGTCTAAAGTCACAGTCACTGCGCTCTAGACCTTACATGCATCACCCCATTTATTTATTTATTTATTTATTTTAAAAAAATACATTTTATTGATTTTTTACAGAGGAAGGGAGAGGGATAGAGAGATAGAAACATCAATGAGAGAGAAACATTGATCAGCTGCCTCCTGCACACCTCCTACTGGGGATGTGCCCGCAACCCAGGTACATGCCCTTGACCAGAATCGAACCTGGGACCCTTCAGTCTGCAGGCCGATGCTCTATCCACTGAGCCAAACCGGTTAGGGCGCATCACCTCATTTAGTCCTCACGGCGACAGATGAGGTGGGAACCGTCATTGCTATAACTTGTAACCACAGAACCAGCTCAGAATGGTCCTATCCTGTTTCTAACAAGATACAAGTTGCCTTTGAGAGAACCACAACGCAAGGCGTGCTGCGGAAGCGTGTGCAGAGGAGAGAACTTTGACCTTCAGCTGCACCTGGAACCATAGTCTTGGGCCAGGACATGACGGGAGCTTGAACACCAGAACCCTTTCAGAAGTGAAGGGTCCATTGTCCAGGAAGACCCAGTGCTGAATTTACCATAAATGCCCAACTTCCAAAGCTCTGCCATCAAAACCCGCACCACCATTGCTTCCACACACCAGCCTGCTCCCCCTCCCTCTCCTCCTCAGTCTTTGCGTTTCAAACCCTGGCTTAAAAGCCATCAGGGGGTCAAGGTTTCAAGCAATAGATGGATTCCTGTTCTCCTTCTTGGTGCCCTGCAGGTAAAATGGCTTTACTTTCTCCATTGCAAACTCCAGTGTTTGCTGTGCATTGGCTGGCACACTGAGCCTCATTCCATTTGGTTTGGGAACATTTCCATCCCTTTTCTGTGGGAAGGGAAGGTGCCCCAGCTGTTCATTCCCATGGGCAAGGCCACACCACGGGCAACTGCCAGGCGGAGCAGTGTGGCGAGCACTCACAGCAGCCACTGCACTCTGCCTTCCACCCAGGAGTCAGCTGAGATGCAGGGAGCCTTGTGCACTTGCCTAAGGTTAGAGATTAACTGGCTGGGCTGGCTTGGAACACACTTTTATCAAAAACGCTGTTGCATTCACTCAAGAACTGTCTGATGAGTGCCTACCATAGGAACGATATTGCACTAAAAACATGGAGTCCAAAGACCAAAACCCACAGTTACTGCCCAAAAGGAGAACAGCAGAGTGGGAAGACAGTCATGCAAACCATTGTGATTCAACTAAAACAGGTATTGATTCTAGTGCAGCGGTTCTCAACCTGTGGGTCGCGACCCAACCCTTTCACAGGGGTCGCCTAAGACCATCGGAAAACACATATATAATTACATATTGTTTTTGTGATTAATCACTATGCTTTAATTATGTTCAATTTGTAACAATGAAATTGGGGGTCACCACAACATGAGGAACTGTATTAAAGGATCGCGGCATTAGGAAGGTTGGGAACCACTGTGCTAGTGGGATCCGATAAAGAGCCCCGTTTGCCCTGGAAGCCTTCACAAGGGATTTATGTTGGGGAAAAAACAAAACTGGACAGAAACCACATGATTCATTTTTTAAAAAGTATTGCAGTAGAGAGAGAGAGAAAAGCAAAATCATGCTCTTAACCACACAAGAAGTTTATGGCCTTCAAGTTGAAGAACCAGCTTAGAAAACTATTGTTAAATCTTTTAGATCATTTGACATGATATTATAAACCATTTCTAATTTTCAAACCAACTATCGCTTTTCATCTATGGAATTTATCTAAAAATGTTTCAAGCCTTAAAGAGAATTCAAGTAAAAATAGCGTTAGCAGGAAATAAAAACTAACAAGTTTCATTAGCACGGGGAGTGTTCTTATCTTTTTTTAAGAACAATAAATTCTGTGGAATTGAAAAATACATTTAAGATTTTCATTGGCCTTTAAATCCAGCTTACACTTTATCGATTGAAAACGCTAACTTCCATTCTTAAAGGGGAAGCACATATTCTGACCTTACGTTTTCTTCTCAAAAAGGGGTCTATGTGCTTTTCATCCAAATGAGGGGATAGTATATTCAAAGTCTAGCAACTTGAGAATGTGGTTTGCTTTAGGAGCCCATAGATTGATATATTTCCAGAGCATCGAGATCAGGAACAAAGATGAGGCTGGGCTGTAACTGAAAATAACTTTGAAGAGGCGTTTAGGCTGAAGTTGAAATTTCACCCTGATTGGCTAGTAGATAGTGAAAAGGAAAAACGCTCTTTCTCCCTCTCCTCACCATTCTACTCTCAGTACTTCAATTCTGCTCACCAATGCCTGGGTTTCTTTCCCATATCAAGAAGTTCTCCACTTCTCTGCTGACACCAGCTGGGTGTCCTATAATTCAATTAAATTGTGACACTATCTACCTGGAGTTAGCATCAGATCCCACAGGCGAAGGGCTCAAGTCCCACAAGACACCCCCTGCCCCATGCAAACTGCAAGTAGTAGTGGGTCCTTAGGTTACCCACAATCTGTCCGACTTGGCTACAAAGTGGGGATTCCCCGCTAGAACTGCTCACAGAACTCAGGAAAACAATCCACCTACTGGTTTGTTATAAAAGGATACGACTGGGGAACAGCCAAATGGAAGAGACACATAGTGCAAGATCTGGAGGGAGGGGAGCAATTTCCTGCCGTTCACCAACCCAGAAGCTCTCTGAACCCCTCAGCAGTTTTTCAGGAGCCTTCATTATGTAGGCTTGATTGACCAACTCTATGGCCATTGGTGATTAACTCAACCTCCAGCCTGGGTGGGTGGGTCTGAAAATTACAACCCTCTAAGCAACCAGCCCCAGTCAGTCCCTAGGTCACCTGCAGGCTTTCCAAAAGTCAGGTGTGGATGAAAGGGGCGTGTTAACCAAAGACACTCCTTTCACCTTTATCCTCTTCTCACGTAGGAAAGAAAACTCCAAGGGTTTTAGGAGCTTTGTGCCGAGAAAGAGAATAGAGACTAAATATTTATTACAAATCACAAAATCATAGGCAGTATTGAAATTATTTTGTCAAGAGTCTGAAATGATCAGTTTTACCAACGTAGAAAGCGCCTCTGATGGCAGCCCCAGGGTGGATAGCAGAGAAGCAGGAGATTGTTTGGAGTCAGTATCAGTTATGAAGTTACTGTCTCTGAGCTCCAAGCCCACCCTCCTGCTCCCCACTTTCCACCGCTGAGCTGGGAAACCACGTTTCTGCGGTGCCGGACGGCTCTGTCGTACTCAGGAAAGAGGGTTTGCCGGAGACTTCAGCAGCAGCGTGACCACCTCCTCCCGGTTTGCCCAGGGCTCTCCCAATTTTATCATTGAAAGTCCTGCCTCCCGGGAACCCCTTCCCTGCGCGGGTGCACACCTTCCCCAGAAGGGACTTGCCATCTGTTACTGTGAGCGACATTTCACTTCACTGGCAGCAGCCTTGGCAGTGCCTTCCTGTAGCAACAGCTGAATCCAGTTTGTCATTTTCTAACACTTGCAAAACCAGTTCCATCAGCAACGTCAGTGCCAGGCGGTGGCACAGTCTGTTCCCCCAGCTCCAGGAGCCCTGGTGCTGCTTCCTGCACCTTGCTTTTTTCCCCACTTAACTATACAGCAGGTCCTTGAATAACAGCGTTTCAATGTCATTTTTTATATAATGTTCAGAACTTAACTCTTGTTTATATCAATTAACTCATGGTAAAATGGTTTTATTATAAGTTGTTTTGCTTAGTCACAGAACCTATTGATAATATTAAGTGAGGAATTACTGAATCTTGGAGGTCACTACCCGCCCCCCCCTTATCTATATACATAAAAGCCTAAGCGAGCGTTATAACCAGATGACCAGTTGGTAGCTATGTTGCACACTGACCACCAGGAGGCAGATGCTCAACGCAGGAGCTGCCCCCTGGTGGTCAGTGCACTTCCACAGCCAACCTCCCATGGCCGGCCAACCTCCCACGGCCCCTCCCCTGGCCAGCAGCGGTCCCTCCCCTTGGCTTGCCCCAATTGGCCCTGATTGCCGGCCAGGCCAAGGGACCCTACCCATGCACAAATTTGTGCACTGGGCCTCTAGTGTATATATAATCCTAATATATTTCTTTTTACAGCTCTATTATATTCTATTTCTGTGGATGTGCATAGTTGATTTAACCAGTACTTTATTATTCACTAGAGGCTCAGTGCACGAAATTCATGCATGGGTAGGGTCCCTAGGCATGGCAGGCTATCAGGGCTGATGGGGGCCTTCTGGCTGCCAGCTGTCCACGGGGCCTTCCTTCGTTCTGCGCCGCCCCCTGGTGGTAAGCACACAATTGAACTCAGTCTCCCAGTCAAACTCCCGAGGGGACACTTTGCGTATTAGCCTTTTATATATATAGATGGACACATCAATAGTTACCAGTTTTTTGCTATTATAAATAGTGCTGCAATGAAGAGGCACACTTATGTGGCATTTTATTTTTCCATCTGCAGGTCTTTGCAATAGAATCCTAGATGAGGGTTTTTGTTTTGTTTTTATTTTTTTACTTTTTTGCATTTCACCAGCAAGGTGTGAGAATCCCTCTTTCCCCACAGCATTGCCAATGGAGTGTTGTCAAACGTTTGGACTTTTGCTAGTCGATAGGTGAGAAAAAGGATTTCAGTACAGTTTTAATTTTTTTATTATGAATGAAGTTGAGCATATCATATGTGGAAATATTTGCATTTCTTTTTAAGTTAACTCTCTGTTCACGTATCTTTCCCATTTTTAAGAGATTTCTTGGTCTTTTCCCACTCAATTTTTAGAAGCTTTTCACATTTTAGGAATACTAGTCCTTTGTGATATAAGTTGAACATATTTTTCTTATTTTGTTATCTGAAGTTTTCAGCTTGTGTCTGGAGGGTTTGTGTTTTGGAACAGCACAAAGTTTTCATTTTTGTTTGACCATTTAACAAAATTCTCTTTTATTGCTTCTGGATTTTGATGAATAGTTGGAAAATTTACCCTATTGCCAGGTCAATAGAGGACTCACCAGAATTTTCTTTTGTTTGTGAGGTTGTGTTTTTTCACTTAGATCTTTGATACACTTGGGATTTAATCTGGTACCAGTGTGAGGAATGGATTCAAGCTCTTCTTTTGGTTATCTAGTTGCTCCAACCCTACTATATTAAAAACTTCTCTAAAGTCCATCACTCCCTAGCTGGTTTGGCTCAGTGGATAGAGCATCGACCTGTGAACTGAAGGGTCTGGGTTCAATTCCAGTCAAGGGCACATGCCTGGGTTGCGAACTTGATCCCCAGTAGGGGCCGTGCAGGAGGCAGCCGATAAATGATTCTCTCTCATCATTGATGTTTCTATCTCTCTCTCTCCCTCTCCCTTCATCTCTGAAATAAAAAAAATATTTTTAAAAAGTCCATTGCTAAATTAAAAACTATTATACAATCATATAATACACTTCCATAAGCAATTATTTCTATTTCTGGGTTTTCTAATCCTTCACTTGATCTTTATGCTTATTCCTGCACCAATAATATTGTATTGTTTTTAATATCTGGTATTAAAAACACTTCACTTCTCCCCCTCCTCCTTTTTTGCCCATTATCCTTCCAAATTAATCTAAGAATCAAGTTGTCTGATGACATTTTTATTAGGACTGTGATACATTTTGTTTTATTTTTTAAAAATATTTTTTATTGATTTCAGAGAGGAAAGGGGAGGGAGAAACAGATAGAAACATCAATAATGAAGGAGAATAATTGATAGGCTGTCTTCAGGACTACGATATGTTGAATTTACCTCTCATAATGGCATCCTTTACGTTTCCATCCTTGGAATCCAGGCGCCATCTGGTGATCACTATGCACAACAGCAATATTTTCTCTAAAAAGGGCAATTTAAAGGAAGAAACATTTATCATATACTTTGTGTGAGTCTGGTTTTGAGGGGGGAGGAGTTGGCTTCTCTGGATGGTTCTGGTTGGAAGCCCCCACAATGAAGACATTGGCAAGGAGATTAAAAATGGTGGTGGTGTAAGTGGATGCTGAACAGACACACTCCCAGGACCAAACTGGAATTACAATTAAAATACAGAAAAACTTCCTGAATAACCAACTGAAGACTCACTGGAGAGAACCCTGATAACCGAGGATGGAAAGTGGAGACCACATAGAGACAGACATTTGCTATCAAGGGGGCTTTGCCAGGGGGGAAGACAGTTGACCCACCCTATTGGAAAATACCTTGCCCCACAGTGCAGTTTCTGAGGCCCATTAAGAGATTGAGGATAACAATTAGCCTCCAGGCAGAAGCAATTGCCCCACCCTGTTGAAAAAAACTCTTGCCACACCTGTGGATGATTGCCTGAGGGCTATTCAAGATGGAATCCTAACACTCTGTAGGCAGAGGTAGTCTCTGGAGGCTTTGAGTCTTTGCCTGATCTAATTAGTCAGAAACAGCATTTGACACTGTCCTGCACTACAGATTGAGAGGCATAACAGATCTACCCAATACATAGTCAACAGCCCCAACAGCAGCCAAAATGAGGAGACAAAGAAACAACCCCAAATGAAAGAACAAGAGAATTCTCCATAAGCAGAGATAAATGAAATGGAGATAAGAAATTTATCTGATATAGAGTTCAGAATAATGATGGTAAAGATGCTCAACAGCATGAGAAAAGATATAGTAACTATGAAAACAGAAATAAAGAATGACATAGCACAAATAAAGAACACATTGGAAGGAATACACAGCATATTAGGGGAAGGCGAGGATCAAATCAAATCAGTGAAATAGAAGACAGGGTTGAAAAAAATCACTCAATGAGAGAACCAAAAAGAAAAAATAATTTTAAAAAGGAGGACAGCTTAAGGGAACTGTGGGACAACATGAAACATAACAATATTCAAATAGTAGGTGTGCCAGAAGAGGCAGAAAGGGAGAAAGAGATAGAGAATGTGCTTGAAGAAATAATGGCAGTGAACTTTCCTAACCTGGTAAAGGAAAAAGTCACACAATTCAGGAGGAACAGAGAATCCCAAGCAAGAAGAACCCCAACAGGCCCACATACAGACACATCATATTTAAAATGCCAAAAATAAATAAATAAATAAATAAATAAATAAAGACAAAGAGAGAAATTTTTTGTTTGTTTTTTTGTTAATCCTCACCCAAGGATATTTTTCCATTGATTTTTAGGGAGAGTGGAAGAAAGGGAGAAAGACAGAGAGAAACATTGATGTGAGAAAAACACATCGATTGATTGCCTCCTACATGAGTCCTGACCAGGGCCTGGACTAGGGAGGAGTCTGCAACCAAGGTACGAGCCCTTGAGCAGAATCAAACCTGGATCCCTTTGGTTCACAGGCCAACACTCTATCCCAGTGATGGCGAACCTTTTGAGCTTGGCGTGTCAGCATTTTGAAAAACCCTAACTTAACTCTGGTGCCGTGTCACATATAGAATTTTTTTGATATTTGCAACCATAGTAAAACAAAGACTCATATTTTTGATATTTATTTTATATATTTAAATGCCATTTAACAAAGAAAAATCAACCAAAAAATGAGTTCGTGTGTCACCTCTGACACGTGTGTCATAGGTTTGCCATCACTGCTCTATCCACTGAGCCAAACAGGCTAAGACAAAGAGGAAATCTTAAAGGCAGCAAGAGAAAAGCAAACTGTTACCTACAAAGGAGCTCCCATAAGGCTGCCACCTGATTTTTCATCAGAAACTCTACAGGGCAGAAGGGAATGGCATGAAGTACTTAAGGTAATGGAAAGCAAGAATCTAAAACCAAGATTACTATATCAAGCAAGGCTATCATTCAAAATAGATAGTGAAATAAAGAGCTTCCCAGACCAAAAAAAAAAAAAAAAAAAGGCTAAATGAGTGTATCACCACCAAACCAGCATTACAAGAAATGCTAAAGGGATTGCTGTAATGAAAAGAAGAAATAGAAAGAGAAAACTAGGCATACAGAATTAAAATGGAAATAAATAAGTACCTATCAATACCTTAAATGTAAATAGATTAAATGCTCCAATCCAGAGACATAGGGTAGCTGAATGGATACAAAAACATGACCCAACTATATGCTGTCTACAAGAGACCCACCTCAGAACAAAAGACACACACAGGATGAAAGTGAAGGGATGGAAAAAATTTTTTCATGCAAAGGGAAAAGAAAAAGAAGCTGGAGTAGCAATACTCATATCTGACAAAATAGACTTCAAAATGAAGGTCATCACAGGAGACAACAAAGGTTACAACATAATATTAGAGGGATCGATCCAACAAGAAGATATAACTCTGTTAAACATATATGGACCCAATATAGGAGCACCTAAATATATAACAAAACTTCTAGAGGACTTTAAGGGAGAGATTGACAAAAATACAGTCATTGAACAGGACTTTAACACCCCACTGATGTCACTGGATAGATCTTCCAGATAAAATATTAACAAGGAAACAGTGACTCTAAAGGACACACTGGATCAGATGGATTTAATTGACATTTATAGAACATTTCACCGGAAAGCTACCGAATATAAATTCTTCTCAAGTGCACATGGATCATTCACAAAGATAGACCACATGTTAGGACACAAAAGAAGTCTCTACAAGTTCAAGTAGATTGAAATCATATCAAACATCTTCTCAGATCACAGTGGAATGAAATTAGAAATCAACTATAGTAAAAACACCAAAAAAAAATCATGGAGGCTAAATAGCATGCTATTAAACAATGAGCAAGTTACCAATGAGATTAAGAGAAATAAAAAACTTCCTGGAGGAAAACCAAGATGGCGGCATAGGTAAACACCGGAGATTGCTGCTTAGCACAACCACTTCAAGAATACAACTAGCCAGAACCAGTTTGGCTCAGTGGATAGAGCGTCGGCCTGCGGACTCAAGGGTCCCAGGTTCGATTCCGGTCAAGGGCATGTACCTTGGTTGCAGGCACATCCCCAGTGGGGGGCGTGCAGGAGGCAGCTGATCGATGTTTATCTCTCATCGATGTTTCTGGCTCTCTATCCCTCTCCCTTCCTCTCTGTAAAAAATCAATAAAATATATTAAAAAAAAAGAAGAATACAACTAAAAGACAGAATGGATATCATCCAGAACCACAGGAAGGCTGGCTGAGTGGAAATTCTACAACTAGAAGGAAAGAGAAAAGCATACCGAGACTCAGAGGAGGTGCGGTGCGGAAGTAAAGTGCAGAGGTACGGAGGCGCACACGGAGAGGGCTGGCGGCTGAGGACACGGTTGTCTTTTTCAATCAGTAGGGAGTCTCAAGCTCTGAGCTCCAGTTCCAGGCGAGTCTCTGGGGACCCAGACTCATACCTGAGAAACTGGACTGTCTGGCATCGGCCGGAACTCAAGGTCAGCTTTCTCTCGGAGGTGCTTGCAGCGATTGCCGGGACACTGAGAAGCGGGGCCTCTGAGGGCAGCCATAGCTACTTGCTCCGCCCTGTTGATCCCCTGGGACCCCGCCCCACCCAAGCTGTGCGCCTGCTTTTGCATATGAAAGGCCTGGCCCTTTGCAATCTGAAAATTACCTAACAAACTGCAGCTGGCCCAAGGCCCCACGGCAACTTGCATTGCTTCACAGCTGAGCTCCTGCTGGGTAGCCTTAGGCAGAGGCTAGATTAGCACCTCCTTAGAGATCCAGGAGCCAGTGTGCCCGGTGGTCAGAGCGGGACCATCCAGATTGCAGCTCCTCGGATCCATAAAGGACACACTCAGGGGGCAGACTCAGTGAGCACCAAAGACCCACTGAAACAAGTCTTGCCCCGGAGGGGTGTCTCCAGCACAGAAGTTCTCCAACTGCAGACACAGCTGATTCTCACAGCCAATTGGCCTGGAGGTCAATTTCTCCCAGTGATACCTACAACAATCAAGGCTTAACTACCACAAGACTGTGCACACAGCCCACAAGCGGGTGCACCAAGAGTGTCCACCTCAGGTAATTGGGGAGGCTGAGCCACTGGGCCCTATAGGACACCTAGCACAGAAAGCCACTCTATCAACACAGGGAAGCATAAAAAATGCAGAGACAAAGAAACAAGACACAAATGACAGAAATGGAGGAAAGCAAACTACTAGATATAGAGTTCAAAACCACACTTTTAAGGTTTTTCAAGAACTTTCTAGAAGCCGCCGATAAATTTAGTAAGACCCTCAAAAAGTCTGGTGAGACCGCCGATAAATGCAATGAGACCCTCAAGAAATCTAGTGAGACCTTCGAGCTTATGAAAAAGGACCAACTAGAAATTAAGCATACACTGACTGAAATAAAGGATATTATGCAGAGTTCCAACAGCAGACTAGAGGATTGCAAGAATCAAGTCAAAGATTTGAAATACAAAGAAGCAAAAAACACCCAACCGGAAAAGCAAAATGAAAAAAGAATCCAAAAATACGAAGATAGTGTAAGGAGCCTCTGGGACAGCTTCAAGCGTACCAACATCCGAATTATAGGGGTGCCAGAAGAAGAGAGAGAGCAATATATTGAAAACCTATTTGAAGAAATAATGACAGAAAACTTCCCCTACCTGGTGAAAGAAATAGACTTACAAGTCCAGGAAGTGCAGAGAACCCCAAACAAAAGGAATCCAAAGAGGACCACACCAACACACATCAAAATTAAAATGCCAAGGGCAAAAGACAAAGAGAGAATCTTAAAAGCAGCAAGAGAAAGACAGTCAGTTACCTACAAGGGAGTACCCATACGACTGTCAGCTGATTTCTCAACAGAAACTTTGCAGGCCAGAAGGGAGTGGCAAGAAATATTCAAAGTGATGAATGCCAAGACCTACAACCAAGATTACTTTATCCAGAAAGCTATCATTCAGAAGTGAAGGTCAGATAAAGAGCTTCACAGATAAGGAAAAGCTAAAGGAGTTCATCACCACCAAACCAGTATTATATGAAATGCTGAAAGGTATCCTTTAAGAAGAGGAAGAAGAAGAAAAAGGTAAAGATACAAATTATGAACAACAAATACACATCTATCAACAAGTGAATCTAAAAATCAAGTGAATAAATAATCTGATGAACAGAATAAACTGGTGATTATAATAGAATCAGGTGGTCAGGGTTCAATTCCCAGTCAGGGCACATGCCTGGGTTTTGGGCTCCATGCCCAGTAGGGGGCGTGCAGGAGGCAGCCAATTAATGATTTTCTCTCATCATTCATAGTTCTATTTCTCTCTCCCTATTTCTCTCTCTGAAATCAATAAAAACATATAAAAAAATCAAACCCACAAACTTTTTGGTGTATGGGACCATGCTCCAATCAACTGAGCCAGTGGCCAGGGCACGTGTACTTTTTTTTTTTCTTTATTGATTAAGGTATTACATATGTGTCCTTATCCCCTCATTACTCGCCCCATCCCCACTCCCGTTCATGCCCTCACCCCTCTGGTGTCTGTGTCCATTGCTTATATGCATGCATACAAGTCCTTTGGTTGATCTCTCCCCCTTACCCTCACCCTCCCCTACCTTCCCTCTGAGGTTTGAGCATCTGATTGATGCTTCTGTGTCTCTGGAGCACGTGTACTTTTTTAATGACAAACTCTTTATAAAGAGAAATAAATCTCGACCCATTGATTCCTTAGAAAAAAACCCCTGCCCATGATGACACAGGTTTCCATGCTCAGACTTCCAATCACATTCCTGCTCCCCAAAGTCTTAAGAAGCAGATGATCATGTCACTTACTGACACTAGTTAAACCACCTCTGATCTTGCTTACTTTTTTTTTTTTTAATCCTCACCCAAGGACATTTTTCCATTGATTTTTAGAGAGAGTGGAAGAGAGAGGGAAAGGGAAATATCGACATGAGAGAAACACATCGATTAGTTGCCTCCTGCACGAGCTCGGACTTGGGCCAGGGAGGAGCCTGCAACCAAGGTATGTGCCCTTGACCGGAATCAAATCTGGGACCCTTTGGTCTGCAGGCCAACGCTCTATCCACTGAGCCAAACTGAGTAGGGCTGATCTTGCCCTACTTTTAAACTGAGTTTTTGGGGGTCAATGATATGATTCCACACTAATCTCAATAAAACAAATCTTTACCTTTAGACTTCAGAATAAGCATTTCTTACTGTTATAAAAAGTGAGTGCATCTGGTCAAGGGCACGTACCTCGGTTGCAGGCTGGTTCCCTGGCCCTGGTCGGGGCATATGCTGGAAGCAACAAATCGATGTGTCTCTCGAACATCAATGTTTCTCTCTCTCTGTCTCTCCCCCTCTCTAAAAATCAATGGAAAAATATCCTAGGGTGAAAATTAACACAACAACAATATCAACAACAAAAGTGAGTGCAGAGGAAGGAGTTGAAAAATGAGGAGGCAGCATGTGAGGGCCAATGAGGAGAGGATTTACATGGCCATCAGCCACTGGGGAAAAAGGCTTAGGATAGGCCACTGGACATTTCAGGAAAATAAAAGCAATGTTTCCATTTTCTTTTTAAAAATGTTTTTATTGATTTCAGAGATGAAGGGAGAGGGAGAGAGACAGACATCGATGATGAGAGAGAATCATAGGTCAGCTGCCTCCTGCACACCCCCCACTAGCGATCTGGGAATTGAACCCTGACCTCCTGGTTCATAGGTCAATGTGCAACCATTGAGCCACACCAGCCTGGCACAATGTTTCCATTTTCTAAAAACAAAAATGCACGTAGGAACCAAGAGGAAATACCAGCTCACCTGATCTGGACTTTCAGATGTGCAACAGCTCCCCCTTCCGCAGGAGCCGTGTTTGGGAGAATGGCAGGACTGGGGAAGAAGGGGCTCATGAGACACCAGACAGACCGAGAAACTGTCCTCCGGCCACATCTGCTCTAACCGCACACGTGTAACGGATGGAGAGGGAGGCTGGAATCTGTCTGAAGTTACAGGAGGATCCTAGGTTGGGGTATGGAAATGCTGTGGTTCTGAAAAATGTCGCATCCACGTTGCCTCCAAGTAGGGACCCTCCCTCATTCTTCCCAGAAGTCAGTCGTAGAGACACTTCTAGCTTCGAAAGTCCCATCCCAAGTCCAGGAGTGGGCCTTGTAGCTGGGAACCCTCGTCTTAGGGCTCAACACGGTATTGACTTTCCGCTTTGGGGACACTGTTCTGTGGGCCGTGAGGAGGGAGGGGTAAGCACCCGCCGCAACCTCACAATCCACGCACCGTCACGGTCACGGAAGCCCCGCCCGGTCCTGACGGCAGGCCCCGCGCGCGCACGCGCACACACCGCCTGTCACACTCAATCGTACAGTTCCCCTCCTGTGCTCCTCACGCGCAGGCCTGAGGCGCCCCGCTCGTACCCCAGGCTCCTTTGAGCTGCAGCCCCAACCCCACTCCTACTCCGAGGAGGCCCTCTCCCTCTCACTTAGGCCCACCACCCTCCCCCCCGTCCACCCGCTCCGACTGCGACGGACAGATTTCACCCGCGCTGCCTGAATCACCTAGAACGCACCACAGAGGGCCCTCGGAGTCGCAGCTAACGCCGCCCTTGGGGATTCTGGGAAATGTAGTCCACAGCCGGGAGCCGGTGGGCTCGGGCGCTGAATGCGCAGGCGCAGGCCCAGACGCGCGCGGACTGGAAGGCTACCGCGGGCGGGTCCCGCGAGCCGCTGGGTAAGCCGAGGGCAGTCACACCCGGTGCTGTCTGGGCTGTGCGGATTCGCCGGCTGCCACAGTGCCGGGCCGCCGAATGCGTCTGTGGGTGCAGCCCTGAGGCCGATGCGTGCGGGAGCTGGGAGGCGGGTTTTGTCAGTTTTTTCCCCAGAGGTAGTCCCAGCTTCTGGTACATAGCATGAGCTCTATATGTGTGTTTTTAAAGAATGTGTGTGTGTGGCTCTTTGTATCTGGCCTTGTGAACGTGCGCACGTGTGTCACCGTGCGGGTTGCGGGACCAACCTCGCCCCTCTGCTGTTGGTCACAGAACGCTTGGGAGCCTGATTGGTGACTGTAAGCAGCGAGGTGACAGGTTCGGTGGGGGATTGTGACTGCCTGTGCCTGTCGTAATACGCGTTGGATGGTGTGGATGTGTGGGTCAGAGTGTGACTGGGATTGTGGGGTGTCTGGGTGCAAGCCAGGCTGTGTGAAGATGGGTATATGTGAATCTGAGTATCTGGAGATGTGGGACATGATGGGTACCAGTGGAATCATGACTATGTTTATGATCTTATGCCACGCCTGTTCTGTGGAATAAAGAATATGTTGCATCTTCTTGCAGCATCAGCTTTATTTGAAGATTGGGACCAAAGATTTGCAATTTACCTGCCAAATAATTTTTAAATATAGAGTCAACTGAATTTTTTCATAAAGAAAAATGCAAACCATAATCTTTTTAAAAATATGAAATGAATCTTTCGGTGCCGTTAGGAGTCTTTGGCAGATAAATGTGAAAGTCTTGGACTGAGGAAACGACTTTATGCTTGGAAAGGCAGTGTGCCAAAGAATAGTGAGCTTACAATTGGTCAGTTATTCTGGATTGTGGGTCAGACTTCATTAGTCCTACTTTTTGAAGAGAAAACCTTGGCTCATAAAGGCAAAGAACATGTTTAAGACCATGCATAGCCCAGCCGGCATGGCTCAGTGGTTGAGCATCAATCTGTGAACCAAGAGGTCATGGGTTCGATTCTGGTCAGGGCACATGCCAGGGTTGCAGGCTTGATCCCCAGTAGGGGGTGTGCAGGAGGCAGCCAATCAATGACTCTCTCATCATTGATGTTTCTATCACTCCTTCCCTCTCACTTCCTCTCTAAAATCAATAAAAATATATATATTTTAAGAAGACCATGCATAGTCCATCAGAGAATGACTTGCTTTATTTCAAATTGTAACACATATTGCTCTTCCTCTTCTCTTTCTGAACAGTTTAGTCCCAAAGCCTTAAATTGGCTCAGAGCAGGGTTTTGGAGCCTGAGCAGGATGAGGTGGATGTTTATGCAGAGGGTGGCTTGGGGCAGGGCGGAAGCCTCCTAGAGGGCATTCCAAGTGGTGGAATGGACCAGCATGGGGGCATCAACCTGAGCAGTGTAAGGATTTCAGAACCTTGGGTATTGGAGCCCAAATAGGGGTGGTGGAGCCCAAGTAGGGGTGTTGGAGACATAGAGGCAGTATGTCAGAACCCAATATCCATTCTCCCAGCTAATATGAGTGGCTGCTACCTCTTGCCAATTACAGCTTTCATCTCACTCTGGTCTGTCTTCATTATAGATAAGACTTATTACAGTGCCTAATCATAATCAAATTCCTCTTGCTTTCAAGAGGAGAGCTCTTCACAGCTTTTGGGAAGGACTTGGGTTTTCCCTCTCACTGTCTAGTACTTTATGCTGTTTACATTGTGTGTTATGTCATGTACTCTGCTCACTGTCCCTGGGACTTGAGTACTATGCCCATTAACTGATGAGGACTCTGACTGACAGAGCTTAAGGCAGATGCTTCAAGTTGCACCACCATCCTAACTCCAAAAAGGATGTTCTGTTCTGTTCAGGTTGCGGCAATATCCTACCCCTGCGATACTTTCTTTGCTGTCATTTCTGGGGCGCATGGCTTTGTTCTCTTTTCCCAATCTCTACCCTTTCCTGATGTTTAGGGTGTTTTGTCACTTGGGCAATTTCTCTCTTTTATCATTCTCCTTCCAAGTATCTACTGGCTTGTAAGATCCTTTTCTTCTTTTTCTGTGATTTTGTTGTCATTTTTAAGTGCCTCATTTAAAAGGTCAAATGTTGCCGGGTCGGCATGGCTCAGTGGTTATGTGTTGACCTGTGAACAAGGAGGTCAGGGTTCAATTCCGATCAGGGCACATTCCCAAGTTGCAGGCTTTATCCAGGGGTGGGGTGTGCAGGAGATAGCCAATCAATGATTCTTTCTCATCATTGATGTTTCTATCTCTCTCCCTCTCCCTTCCTCTCTGAAATCAATAAAAATATATTTTAAAAATAAAAGGTCAAATATTGTAGAAAGTATAGAACAAATCAAACAAAAAGCATTCCCATGGCACCCTCACCCCTTATTTCCCTGCTTCCAAGAGGCGACGACTTCCCATCCTCCCGTTTCTTTGGAAATTTAGTTCCGTGTTGCTACATTGTATGCTTTTATGAACTCATCAGTTTTAGGTTTTAATGGCTACTGAATGTGAAAGATGAAGACTTTAGGTGTCTTACTAGCTCACTTTCCTCTCATGCTGTTGTTTTCTCAGGACTCTTTCAATTGCCTGCCTGGGCCCTCACTTAATCCTGTCTTCAGCATGGAACCCCCTCATCCATGGTCCAGGCCCACTGGCCCAGAGATCGCTGGGTCAGCCTTTTCCGATTAAACCTGAGGTCTGCAGCCAGGCTGGAGAAGGGTCATGGGCCTGGAATGACATAGCTTGTTTACTTAGTACACACCAGGTTCTAATCACACTGGATGTATGAATTCGGAGTTTTATTAAACCTGTCAGGTAGTCATGTTTCCAGCCCCCCTTCAGAATCTGGCACCTCGGATTTCTGAAACCGGAATCTGTTTCTGCGCTTCCCTTTAGTTCAGGTTCATGCCTCCCCAGGTCTGTTACATCATGAGCAGGTATCTGCCTCTTTCCAAAACTGCATTGCTACCATCTCCTCTCTCCTGTGTCCTTGTGAGTCTTCTTTTAGTGAGGTTCCAGGGAGGGAGAATTTTCTCTGCTCTGCCCATCAATGGAGGAATCACCTATCTTTCAATGTTTTGTGATTCCCCATACACCTTCTTCCCATTTTGCTCCTAAGTATACAGTGACATTCATATATTTGTTCAATAAACTGAATGTCTACCATGTGTAGGTGCTGAGACTTGAATTGCGGTCAAGCTATCATCCCTGACTACTATACAGGTTTCAGTCTGGGGCACAGGCAAGCACATGAGAAAGTCTAGCCAAGCAGAGTACTTGCATGGTGCCAGGGATGTACAGAGGAAGGGCTCCTTCCCAAACTGGGGCACCAGGGAAGGCTGCCCAGAGGAAGAGGTATCTGGACAGACCTCAGGAGTGGGAATTGGTCCAACCAGATGCATCTGTGCCCTGACAAGACCATTTGGAGAAGAGCCAGAGACAGTCCCAGAACCTGGGCAATCAACCTCCCCTCTTACATATCCCCTATTCCTGCTCTGGGACTCTGTGGGTTTGTCTCTTTCATTGATATTCCCTGAGTGTGAGGAAGGCAGGGCTCACCAAAGACTCAAAGGGTCTTCTACCTGTAGGAAATGGGGGTGGGAGATGTACGGGGGCTTTACTTTGTGGTCAAGGCTGTGGTCTGAAGTTCATTTTCCTTCCCTTTCCCCAAGTTTCTGAAGTCATTTTGTTTGAGTTTTTTGCTTCTTAATCTGTAGCCCAGGCCATGCACCTCACCCACTCATCTGCCAGAAGAACAGGAGGGGCAGAAGATCCTATTCAAGGCCCAGGATACTAAAGGAGTTAAACCTCTAAGAAGAAACTAGATTGACTCAACTTGTATATTTATTGAATAAATCAACCCTGGGTAAAGAGAAAAGAGAACTAGGTTTGGGGACAGAGGTTGGGGAGGTGAGGGAAGTCCCTGGGTCCTGTGGTTAGGGGAGGGGTCACTTGTAAAACTCATGCTCCTGCTCATCTTTCTTGATAACTGTCTTGTATGCTTTCTCGAAGTCCTTTGCCAGAACAATGTAACGGTTCTCTCGGACAGCTAGCATTCCACTCTGTTAAGAGACGAGAGTTAAAATGTACTCCCTGCCCCTAGTGATGGTGGAGGAAGAGACAGACAGGGCCCGCTACCCCAGGGAGGCACAAGGGACAGGATTGCAATAGAGTGATCAGAAAGAGGAAGGATCCTCATCCACTCCCAGCCTGGATCCAGAGAAAAACCATCACTCACCTCCTGACAGATGGAATTGATATCTGCTCCTGAAATCTTATCTGGCCTGGCCACATCTGCAGCGGTGAGTTAAAGAAACCATTCCCTGCATGACAGGGTGAATGCCTGGAGCAGGAAGTCATCCTTGGGCTGTCTTTGTCACCACCACCCCTTCCAGGACTTTGGTCCCCCCCCACCCCCCACCCCCCGTACAATCTGGGTCATGGTGAAGGCAGAGTGGAGGTGAAGATCCAATCCCCATTCCCAACTGTGGCCCTCCCCTCACTTCCAGAGCAGGATACAATCTTCCAAGTCAACCTCCTCAGAGAGGTTCATCTTGCTGGTGATAGTGGAGAAAATCAATCTCTTCTGGCGGCGGTCAGGGAGTGGAAATTCGATTTTACGGTCAAGGCGTCCTGGCCGCAGCAGGGCAGGATCCAGGGTGTCTGCTCTGTTCGTTGCCATGATCACCTGGCATTGGAAACAGGCTGGCTCAGACCTCTCTCCCCACTACACCCTCCTTCCCACCATAATTGCCCCCTCACGTGCCAGCCCTACCTTCCCGATTCCCATACCACACCTCCCCTTGTCCATTCCAAACCCCGAACCTTGACATTGACGTTCTGGTCGAATCCATCCATTTGATTTAGCAGCTCCAGCAGGATTCTCTGAACCTCCCTGTCAGCTGGAGTATGCAACACAGTTGGTCCAGGGCATTATGTACGACCGGCCTGTTCAAGACCCCAGACCCTATTTGGGCAACACTCACCCCCTGTCTGCGCATCAAATCTTTTGGTGGCGATGGCATCGATCTCATCTATGAAGATGATGGCAGGTGCATTCTCCTTGGCCAGGCGGAACACATCCCGGACCATGCGGGGGCCCTCACCCAGGTACTTCTGTACAAACTCCGACCCCACGACCCGGATAAATGCAGCTGATAGTAGGATGACAAGGGTTAGATGTGGATGGGTCTCCTGTAGGGCCCATTCTGCTTTAACTGAAATTGGGAATTCCCTGAGGACATCCCCTCCTTTGGATGCCCACTCCAAGTAGCCAGGTTATTCTCTTACACCCTGGGCTGGGTCCCAGATCCAGCGTCATGGACCAGCCATCTGCTTCCATCTCATAAGAACCCAGAAGCACAAGTCATGAACCCTGTGCACAGATGTGTCGTTTTTTTTGTCCAACTTTTAACTGTCAGGACATTATAAAAACAAACAAAAAACAAATGCATCTGTGCTTCAACATGTCTGTGGAGAAGAGCTAGAGACATTCATGGACCAAGATACAGAAAAAAACCCCCGATTTCTAGAGCACTTGAAAAATCAGTAGGAAAACAGATAGGTTGCCATACACAAAGGTATCATTTTACCTCACCATGGGCTCCGCCTTCCCCTTTGCTATCAGGGCCCACAGGCACATCTCTGACATAATTGACAACTAGCAATGGGGTTGAGGACAGGTTTGTTCTGGGCCCTCCTTTTTAATTTGTTTCTTAAAGTTTAACATGTGAAGTTGCAGCCCCTATTATTCTCTGTCCCTTATTCTGTTAGTTGTTCTCTTCATGAACTTATCACCATGTGACATAATCTATTCACTTATTTGTTCAAGAGCTTCCCCAACTAAGATACCACCTCCATGACCATGAGGAATGGAGACTCTGCTCTGTTCACTGCCATGTCTCCAGCACCTACAACTCAGCTTCGCACATATTAGGTGCTCAGTAAATGTGAACTAAATGATTAAGTTATAAGTGTTTAGTTCTTTTTCTCCAGCAGGCTGGGAGCTTCTCCAAGGCAGGGGGCAAGTTTGAGTCACTGTTGGATCCCAGCACAGGGCATTGGAGGGCAGAAGTCAAATGAACTGCTAAGCAAATGGATAATCTTGAAAATGGCTAACGTTCACTGCCTACTTACGATATGCCAGGTAAGCTTCTAGAAGCTTTATATTGACTGAATCCTCTGAACAGCCCAGGAAAATAGGAAACGGGAGCCAGAGAAGCTAACTGACTGAGCAGTTACATAGACTAACTCACATCAGTACCTGCGGGGAAGCCAGATCTCACACCCAGCCGTCTGGTCCAGAAAACCCGCTGCTGAACCACTGCTCTCTACTGCTCCCTGCCTCACACGCATGAAGATTCTAAGATGTGCTGAGCCCTGTCTTCAGGCTTTATAAATAGCAATATGTTGATTTCCAGACATTCTGCCTGGAACCTACAAGAATACATTTGTAAACAACCACAATATATAGGGTGTCCAAAAAAATTTACACACTTTAACAGCTGATAATTCGTTTAATTTTCACTCCTTTTCAGGTTTAACTGATTTAAAATAATGGGTGAAGCCAGACTAAGCTTTGAACAAAAGAAATTTATCCTAAGGTGCCACTACACTGTTGTTGTTTTTTTTATGGGGATACATAAAAGATAAAATTTATGGTATAAAACCAGAAAGAGTCAATGAACTGCAGGCACACAAATACTGAATGAAATGATTCTTGATGTTCACATTATCAGCAAGTGCCTGGACCAGAATGGTCATCAGTTTGAAAACAGGCATTGACAAAAAAAATTATGCATTTCTGTAGATTCTTTTCAATTTTGTAAATGAACTGTATGTTAATAAACACTGACTTTATAATCATTCAAACTGCATACATTTTTTGGGGATACCCTATATATATATGTGTGTGTGCACATGTGTGTGAAACCAGTTTCTCAAAACAGTATGACATTTCCTTATATGGGATAAACTCTTATATCTTCTGTTCTGTTTCATCGTTTAAAATGCTGGTTGCAAGCCATGAATTTGAATTCCTAATTTCTAATGGGTCACAACCCACTACAGTAAAACACTGACTTATTTTATTAATTTTCACAATAAGGCTGTGAAGTGAGTTTTCTATTAGATGAGGAAATTGAGGCATGCGGTAAAGTCGCCTGTCCAAGACTGCACAGCCAATGACTAAGAAGCACAATGGGGCTTTGGCCCCATAACCCGTGTTCTAAATCATTGTGCTGTGCCATTTCCTGGGGAGGATGAGAGAGCAGGGAGACAGATGGGAAAAGCCCAGAAGGTCAGAGCTTGAGGGAGGGACTGAGCAGCTCACCAGTGGTATGATGAGCCACGGCCTTTGCCAACATGGTCTTCCCGCAGCCGGGTGGGCCGTACATAAGGACGCCTCGGGGAGGATCGATACCGATCTGAAATGCAGGAGTGGAGAAAGAAGGATGAGCCAGGGAATCCTGTCACTAACGTGAGACTCAGTAGGGCCTCTTCCTTCCCTGCAGTTCCTCACCTGCTTGTAGAGCTCAAAGTGTGTAAGCGGGAGCTCCACAGCCTCCCGCACCTCCTGCTTCTGGATGTCCATGCCCCCGATGTCTGCGTACATGACATCTGGCTTCTGGTCTGGGGGGAGAGCAGAGCTGGGACTCCCCGCCTGGAGCACAGGTCCTCTCAGGCCTCCCTGGCCCCAGGCCCCCCTCACCTGAAGTGAGCATCATGATACTGCTGTCCGCTTCCGGAGGCAGCACGTCCACCAGGGCGTTGCTGTGCTTGTGGAGGGCCACCGAGGCATTGGGCTTGAGCAGCTCCCGATCGATGGTGCTCAGGATGCGCACATAGTAATTGGAGCCTTGGGGGGAGGACAGAAAGGGAGGAGGGAAAAAGAGAAGTGCTACAATCAGAACTGTCCTCTCCTCATGACCTCACGGTTGTGCTGTCCAGGCCACCAGCCTCCCACTCATTCCCAGGCTGCTCCCCCACCTCCTCTAGTCTGTCCCCCATGTTCACAGACCCGGTGACCAGCAGCCTCCTGGCATCTCCCCTCCCCCCCCCCGGACTTCCCTTTATATTTCTTACCTACTGTGTCCCTATGTGTTCACATCTCCCCCCAAACTGTGCTTCTCCTGGATCTGTCTCAGGCAGGCCCCCAGTCCCTAGTCACCAGCAAAAGCCCCAAGTTTCACCCTGGACTTTTCTCCTCTTCCCTCCATAGCCCATCAGTCACTATGACCCTCTACCCATCTCTCTTCTCTCTCCCCCGAGTCCTGTCCTGTTTCAGTCCGCCCATCTAGATCTCTGTACCAGATTCTTTCCTGCTCAGACTTATCTCACCTCTCCAATCCAACCTCTCTCCTGACCTTCAGATTTGGCTGTCCAGTAGCCACCCAGCACCTCCCCGTGATATCCTAGACTGCACTCCCTGTCTCCTAAACCCACTCCTCTGACCATGTTGCCACTTCGGGGATAGCCTCACTGTCCCCCTATGTCCAAAGGTCAAAGACACATTATGGATCTCTCCCTCCCTTCACTACCTCACTATCAGCCCATCAGTCCAAGTCCAGGCCTAATCACACACTTTTCCCTACAACCTTTACAAGAATATGGCTTGGTCCAGAGTAGAGGCGAGAAGCAAAAAAGGCAGATAAGATACCGAGACAATGACCATTATGAAGGCAAGGCCCGGACCCGTGTTAATAACAGCAGCTACTGTGTACTGTGTCCTTACCAAAACCCAACCCCTTAACATTTCACCCATGGTTTCAAAGTGCAGGTCCTAACCCAGAAGTGGTCATGAAATCAATTTAGAGAGTCATGATCAGAACATGGTTTAAAATAAAAGACTAGAACAGAATGGAAAAGCAATTAGAGTATGTCACTCACTGTAAGGCTAAATATCACTTGATCAAACTTTTACTACATAAATTACATATATACAAACAGAGGAAAAGAATATAAAATCTATTTCCATTTTTGCATCAGACTCAAAATACCCTGAAAAACACCACTACACTGTCTTGCCTTGTTTTCTGTTGTACACCCTAGCACAGTTCCGGGCACAGGCCAGGAAACATTCAACAGTTGTTCAATGAACAAGACGAGTGAATGAGGGGCTCCCCACCCTCCCACACCTGTGGTGGAGCCCACGATGGCTGTATTCTGATCCACAGCCTCCAGGAACTGCCCGATAACCAGTGGGATGCTCTGGATTCGCTTCACCTCCTCCTGGGCATGGAGGAATTCCTTCTTCAGGTTCTTTTGCTCATCCTTGATGTACTCTTCCTGCACTTCCAGGAACTCCAGCTCTTGCTGCAGCTTCTGTGAGCAGAGAAGGGAGGGGAGGGGAGGCGATGGCTCTAGGCCTTGCTGGGCCAGGGAGTAGTGGAAGGTGGCGGAGTATGGGACATTGGGCCCCGTGCAGGGTCTGGATTGGGGCTGAATGTACCTTGTAGCGGCTGTACAGGTCCTCCAGGTCCTCAGGCTCAGGCCCCAGGAAGGACAGGCCAGTCTGGGGCCGTGTCACTGACAGCGCTGGGATCTCATCCTAGACCACGGTGGGAAATACAGGTTGGAAGAGTCCCCGCATGAAAACATCTGATTTAACCATGAAGTCTCTCATTCCCCAGCAGGGTCCTGACATCACTCAGCCCCTCTAAACCGAGGCTGGAAACTTCGCAGCCCCTTTGTAGGACCCTTATGTCAACTAGCCTTCCAAACAGACATTTTGCTACCATCTGCCACTTGTAACATGTCCCCAATGTCACCCAACTAGGGCCTAAATGTCTAACCGACTCCTTAGCAGACTCAGATGCCCTCCAGCCCTCCTCAACAGGTTCCTCACGTCACATGGCTCTCACACAGGCCAAGTCACCATGCCTTCAAACAGTTCGGGAATTACCCAGTTACCCCCAAAAGATCCCTCATGTCACAGCACCCCAACTCACATTCATCAGGCCCTCATGTCATCCAGCCCCCCGGGGAGGCCCCAAACGTCCGCGGGCCAGGCCACAGTTACTAATTAGCGCCCCCAGCACCAGCCAAGCCCGAACATCGGTGAGCAACCCAGCCCGGCCTCAGGCATCACCCGGCCCCACAGCCGAGCCCCCACAGCACTCCCCACCTGACCCACCCCAACCCCGCGGGCCCCGATGCCACCAGGCACTGCCAGCTAATCTCTAAGTCATTCAGTCCCAAGAACTGAGGCACTCACTCCCGCGCCTCGGTTTGACTCCCCTCCCAGCATCCCTGGGCCACCCAGGCCGCGGAGGGCACACAACTCGCCACCGAGGGCTCCGGAACCACCGCGGCCCGGCTGGGTCCCTGCAGCCGCCCAGCACCCCACTCAGGTCAGGTCGCCCCGTCCCCCCGGCCAGACCCCGCCGGACCTGAGCTTTCTCCACCAGGATGCCTATTTCCTCCATAGTGACCCAGCCCGCTGCTGTGGGGTCCGGCCTGACACAGTCACCGCTTCCGCTCCGCCACCGGAAGGGGAGGGCCTAGGCAGATTGTGGGAAACGTAGTTTAAGACGTCGACGGACGGGGTAGGACTGAGGGCAGGGAGGGCCCGCCTTGGGCTCCGCCCCCGCCCTAGGCTCCGCCCCTCGCGCTGGGCTCCGCCCTCCGCCCTGGGCTCCGCCCCCCGCGCTCGCGCGCTCTCGGGACCTCGGGCGCTGGCCTGTGGTCCGGGGCGGCGGCGCGGCGTCCTTGCCGCTCTTCTGGTGGGAGAGCTTCTCTGCCATCTTCCCGGGGGGTTGGTGGCGGGGCTGGTGAGACCGGGGCTGCTTTCAGGGAGCTCCAAGGGGGCTGGCGGGGGGATTGTCCCCGGAGAGGCGAGGCCTGGTTAGCGTTAGCAGTGAATCGAGCGTGACCCAGGCGCGGGCGGCTGGGGGAAATGGGGCAGCGGTGCCAGGGGTTGGGTGGCACAGGTGTTAAAATGGGAAGGAAGGAGGGAGGAAAAGAGGAAGCAAGGGTCCAAAATGGAGTCACCATGCCCTTGAGCAGCTCCCGATCGGGATGTGCTAGACCAGTGGTCGGCAAACGGCGGCTCGCGAGCCACATGCGGCTCTTTGGCCCCTTGAGTGTGGCTTTTCCATAAAATACCACGTGCGGGCGCGCACATACAGTGCGATTGAAACTTCGTGGCCCATGCGCAGAAGTCGGTTTTTGGCCTGGGCGAGTCTATTTTGAAGAAGTGGCGTTAGAAGAAGTGGGGGTACGTTGGCTGAGGTGGACCCCTCAGACTGAGGACGTTTTTAGCAAAGGCCAGCTTAGGAGTACCCTAATTAAGTTAATAACAATGTACCTACCTATATAGTTTAAGTTTAAAAAATTTGGCTCTCAAAAGAAATTTCAATCGTTGTACTGTTGATATTTGGCTCTGTTGACTAATGCTTTTGCCGACCACTGTGCTAGACCAATCACCAAGCCAAAACGTAGCTAACCTCATTGCAGTTTTAGCCTCTCCCAGGAGTGGGATTTTAAACCAGCCTAGTTTCCCGATCCACACGACAGAGGTATCTCCCTGAGACCCCTGCCTTCCTCCAAACGGGAAGGTATCCTGGCCTGGAATAGTCCGCTCTTGTAACTTCTTAGTCCCTCACCCGAGTGCCCTTCTAGTTGCTAGATGGGATGCTGCCCAATTCACACATCGCTAATAAAGCCAATTAGATAAACAAATTTATCTGGGTTGAGTTTTGTTCTTCACCATGGGAACTGCAGCCCTGTGCCAGGCCCTGTACTTAGTATTATTGTTAGGGGCAAAGATAGAATATTGAGGACTAGCTATGGCTATGGGAAATACTATCATGCCATTAACCATGATTGCCTTGTGTTGTTTTAAAAAAGGACATTCTGACCTGGCTAGGAGTTGTACGCCCCCAGGACCTGGGAGTCAACCTTGGACCTGGGAATCAACCTTGGAACCATTCTCATTGAAGAACTGCCTATTATGGAAAAATTAACTTGTTGCCCAAACAATGGAGTCCCACCCCAGCCTGCATAGCCTACTTCCCCATGCCTGTAATCCCTACTTTCCCCATGTAATCTTTGTCTTACCCCATATAAGCAATTGGTTTATGGGGGGCTGCAGAGCAGATTTTTGTGGATGACCTGCTGCTCTCCCATACTGCCGGCAGTATTGGAAGAAACGCGCATATATGATTCAACCCTGTCTCTGCTTAATTGGCTCAAGTAGTGACAGGCAACACGGACCCATTGATTGTCCCGTTATATTATGAGCATCAACTAATTGAATCTTGACGTTGTTTCCTGTTTTACAAAGAAGGAAACAGACTTAGAGCCATGAAGCCAGTCACAAGGGCCCCAGATCTGTCCCCAAAGCCTGTGCTTCTGGTTCCAGGGATACACTGCTGCTGTCACACCAGCTACAGTTATTGTTAAGTCCAGGTATACCTGTGAGATACTGTGGGTTTGGCTCTAGACCACCACAATAAAGCAAATATCGAAATAAAGCAAGTAGCATGAATTTTTTGGTTTCCCAGTACCTATAAAAGTTATATTAAAATTATACTGTAGTCATAAGTGTACAATAATAGCATTGTGTCTAAGAAATGTACATACATAATTAAAACAATATTACTAAAAATGCTAATCATCTTTTTGCTGGTGGAGGTCTTGCCTCCATGTTAATGGCTGATACTGATCAGGGTGTTGGTTGCTGAAGGTTGGGGTGGCTGTGGCAATTTCTTAAAATAAGACGACAATGCAGTTTGCCACATCAGTGACTCTTCACAGATGATTTCTCTGTCGCATGCCATATTCTGTGGTAGTATTTTACCAACAGTAGAACTTTCAAAATTGGAGCCAATCCTGTCACTGTTTTATCAACTAAATTTATACAATATTCTAAATCCTTTGTTGTCATTTCAATAATTCTCATCTTCACCAGCGGTAGACATGTGACTTTTCCTTTCACTTTGTGGACGAAAGGGGCCACATGCTGACCTGACAAGCTCAGGAGAGGCCTGCATGGCATTCTTGCAAACTCGGAGACCTAAAGTAACCAGAAAGGATGGTCTGAAATTAAACTCTAACTAAAGCAGTTATGGTGGGCAGTTACGTCCTAGGCCAGTATCTTCACTGACAGGGTCAACCTTTACCCTAACTGAGCCTATCTGTCTTTTTGCATCTATGATAACATACCCTTGAAATGTCTGGGTAACTTGTGACTTCCCTGTATCTGGAGCCCCTGGGGCACAACCAAATGTGCTGGGCCCCAGGACAGATACCACAAATTCCTTCATCATCATGTTAATTGATCCTGCACCCACCTAAGTATGTGTCCATCATTTTACTTTTATCTAATCCCAGAGGTTTCCCCGCTTCGCTTAATCCCACCTCCTTAATCTGTCACCAATGAATTTCATGTAACCCACCTATGTTCCTCCTTTGATTGGAATGTATAAATACGGATGTAACCCCGCCATTCTCCGGAGCACTATCTCAATTTGTTGAGGTTCTGCTTCCTGCATATGTCGACAGTTTGGCTCAAACTCACCAAAAATTCTTTACAGGTTTCAATGGTTATTTTACGTTAACAGCTTAAACATTTAGAAGCTATTGTACAGTTATTAATTGGCCTAATTTTAATATTGTTGCATCAGGGAATAGGGAGGTTCAAGGACAGAGAGAGGTAGGGGAACAGCTGGTCAGTGAAGCAATCAGAACATACACAGCATTTATCAGAACACACACATTTATCACTTGAGTTCACCATCTATATGGGTGCAGTTAATGGTGCCTCCAAACAATTACAATACTAGTGTCAAAAATCGCTGATTACAGATTACCATAACAAATATAATAATAATGAAAAAGTTTGAAATATCGAGAGAATTACCAAAATGTGACAGACACACAAGTGAGCAAATGCTGTTGGAGAAATGGTGCTGATTGACTTGCTCCAGGAAAGGTTGCCACAACTTAAAAAAGCAATATCTGTGAGACACAGTAAAACAAAGCACAATAAAGATGAGGTGTACCTGTAAACTTTTTATTGAAGTATAAATACAGAGACATGTACAATTTGTAGTTTAAAGTTCAATGATTTACACAAGGTGAATACACCTGTACAACCAGTACTCATCAAGACACCAAACATTAGCAGCCCCCAGAATTCCTGCACATGCTCTCTTTCTGCCACCCATCCCCTCTGAAAGTTATCACTTATCTGATTTCTAATGGCGTGGATTACTTCGGTCTGTTTTGAACTCCCTATGGGCCCTATAGTGTGTATTTGGCTTCCTTTACTTACCATTATGATTCCAAAATTCATATTGTGTATAGGAGTAGTTCATTCATTTTCATTTATGTCTGGTTTCTATACAAAATATGCCTAAAATGGAATAGTTTCCAGTTTGGGGTTATTCTGGTGCTATAAATATTTTAGTACGTTTCTTTGATGAACATATGGGAATATATTCAAGAATGGGATTGCTGGTCATAAGGCAGGTATGTGTTTAGCTTTAGTGGATGCTGGCAAACTATACTAACTGCCACTTGTGCATACATTTAATATTGTCTGTCTTAAAACTTTTTTTCCATTCCGGTGGATGTATTGTGAGTTGTCACACCAAACACCATTTACTTCTAGCCAGGCAATTTCCAAACCATGATTTCTGAATTCTTAAAACACTCAGAAGTAAGTATGCTTTTCCTTATTTTTCAGATAAGGAAATTAAGGCTCAGACAGAGGAAAATAATTTCTACTAAGTCAGAAAGAAAATTGGTGGCTCCTACTCAGTGCCAGCCCTATCTGAGGGAACTCAAAGATTCATCAGATCTGATTCCTGCCTTCATTGTTTAAGGTCCTAGTATTTTATTTCCACAGAAAATGAAAACAACAATGAAAACAAGTGCTTCCTTTTTTTCTCTGCATTAAGAACTCTTGTTTTTGCATTGAGAGCTCTTAGTTCTGTCTTCCAGGTCTCTACCCAAAAGGCATCTCAGATTTCTACTTCAGGTTTAGACCTATCACTTCAAATGGAATCCATCATTTTCCTCCTTGCCTCCCATTCCTCCTCTTCCCAGTTTCCAGGCATCAGATTCAAATCTATGTGAGAGGTTTGCCTTTATTGCAACCAAGCCCAGTCGAATCATCACTAAGTTCTCTTTCCCCCCTTTGGCAATGACAAATCAATGTATCCCTCTGGACTTTTTATGAAAATAATAATAAATAACCATTTCCTAAACACTGACTATATACCTGGTTCATCATCTAATTTAATGAAACCACCTTAGGAAGTGGATAGTAAAAGTAATCAACATTTATACAGAGACCTAACCTTATGACAGGGCATCCTAACTTAATCTGAGATTTAAGTGGGATTTGAAGAGGGAAATCTTGTTTTCCTACTTTTCAGTCCTACATGAGAAGTGAGGCTCAGAGAGGCATAGTCACTTGCCCAAGATCATGCAGCAAGTAAATGATGGAGCTTTTATTCAAATCCAGAGCCTGAGCTCTTAACCTCATGTAATAGTTATTATTTAGATTTGATGATCTTTGACAGGTAAGCTAGTCATTCTCAAGGAAGTGGATATCAAATCACTTAGGGAGTTTTATCAAGTTAGACCCATCTTTAACTGCACCCTATCATTTTGACCTTCCCTCCCAACCTTCAGTTAAGAACTAGCCATATAGGTCACTTAACAGATAGGTATTTAATTACATGGTCATTTAACTAGAGCCAGGACCAGCCCAGTTGAATATGTTTATCTCTCCTGATTTAAGCTCAGGGCTTTCTCGTCAACTACTCTGACTTCCAAAAGAAGCCCCATGTAGCTAGCTCTTGTCCGATGCAGCTCTCGTTTTGAGTGAGGGTGTTCTCAAATCTCGATCTTAAGAACCCTGAGTGAGGCTGAGTGCATACAGAAGCTGCTAGCAGACAAGTAACTAAAGCCAACTGGGCTGACAGAGAACCTATTCCTTAAGTCTAGAGAGGAGCTCAACTCCAGCCATGACAGCCATACCAGAATGTAGGCCCATTGTTGCCCCATCTGATGTTCAAGAGAAGTAAAAAATCCAGACTTTCAAGTGAAATCTTCTCATTAATGTTGACAATAAATTCAAATACTTAAAAACACCATGTAGGCCAAACAAAATCCCAAGAAACTAGAAACCCCAATCAGAAAGGATATATACACCCCTATGTTCATAGCAGCACAATTTACAATAGCTAAGATTTGGAAACAGCCTAAGTGCCCATCAATAAATGAGTGGATTAAAAAACTTTGGTACATCTACACAATGGAATACTGTGCTGCTGTAAAAAGGAAGGAACTCCTACTATTTGCAACAGCATGGATGGACCTGGAGAGCATTATGCTAAGCGAAATAAGTCAGTCAGAGAAAGATAAATATCACATGATCTCACTCATTTGTGGAATATAATGAACAACATAAACTAATAAACAAAACAGATCCAGAGACAGAGAAGCATCAATCAGACCATCAAACCTCAGAGGGAAGGTAGGGGAGGGTGGGGGTAAGGGGGAGAGATCAACCAAAGGACTTGTATACATGCATATAAGCCTAACCAATGGACACAGACACCAGGGGAGTGAGGGCATGAACATGGGTGTGTGTGTGGGGGCAATGGGGGGATAAGAACACATATGTAATACCTTAATCAATAAAGAAAATTTTAAAAAGAGGGAATTAAACTTACCATTCATAAACATTATGACTGTGTTTGTTTGAGAATCCAAAAGAAAGTATAACTAAATTATTAAAATAATAAGTGGTGACTTCTGGTTCCAGACAAGATGGCAGAGACTCATTTCTTCCTCCCCCTCTCTTCTAAATACCAAAAAATTCTAAAAATATTACAACAGACATTTATAAGAGGACTCCGGAAAGGTAGAAAGAAGGAGGCACACTGGCCAGGGAGCTTAAGGTTAGGAGTAACACAGTGAACAAGCATCTCTCAACTCCAAACTCAGTGATAGGAGGTGACCCAGGCCCAGTGGCTTCCTAGCCTCCATCCAGCAGCAGAAGGCATCAAAGTAGGTGCTTTTCTTCCCCATGAGGGACACCAGCACAGATTCAGCAGGAGCCCCGTGGACACAAAGCAGTACCAGAAAGTTCTCCCCACCCCTTCATGCCAGTGTCTCCAAACTGGCAGCACCAGATGAGGCCCCCAAATGCCTTTGGCTTCCATTGGTGTTACCAATAGGAATTGGGAGCAAGCCCAACCAGCTCTGGGCAAATTTGGCAGACAGGAACAACACTGCAAGGGCTCTGGAAACTAAATTGTTATTGGAACCACAGCACGCAAACCTGCTTGCTCAACCTAAACAGGGCGACTGCCTGCTAAATGGAAGAGTTAAGTAGGACCCAACATCTCCTATCCTAATATCTAAAATTGCCACCCAACTCAAGGGGTTCACTGTTCAAAAATGAGACATGGTTGTCACAGGTAGTTTCATTTACTTTCAATAAGTAAAGGAGACAGGATTCACATCCAGCAGGGAGGCTTAGCCATTGCTTATATACACTATTTGGTCAATTACTTGATTTTTTTCTTGGCAGCTGGCTACATTTATCCAGTTGAGTTACTATCAGTGTAGCCTGTGTAGAGCTGGTCTGCAAAATACTGTGCTAAATTTTAACATTTAGCAAGAATAGCATTTAGTAAGAATTGCCCAGACCTTGATATGAGATTCTTGTCCTAAGAATTGCCCCCCTGGGATTTTTTACTCCTAATTTTTGAGGAAATGGGGATGATGATTATACTTCTGTAATTTCTGCCTGCTGAACATGGATGGAATACATCTTTGAGTGAGAGGAGCGAAATTCTCTGGATGCCTGACTTATGAAAGTCTTGGGGTCCTTTAGGTTCTGGGACTCCTGAGAATAGGGTTGCATAAAAGAGCACTAGACTAACAGGAGACAAGCCTAGCAGATGAAACGTAGCAATCCCAGAGGGGAGAGGGATATCAGATAAGACAGTTCTACACAATATCCAGTCAGTGTCCCATGGTTTCTCCAGCACAGTGATGCTGCTATGTGGCTGCACCGTGTAAGGCACCTTGGCCTGGGGTAGAAGGACAGCCTGGAAAGAAGTCCTGACATGGGCCTCTGTATCCACTCTCCTGGGACAGTGCGCCACAAAAAAAGCCACCTGTGATGGCAGGAGGCACTCCCGGAGAATATGTGTGGTCCAACACGTGACCCCGCATGTCTGAGTGATGTGGGCTTGATAGAGTTCAGGTGCATGTAATTGAGTAGGATCAAAACCCACAAGAATGTTGTAAACATCTTGACCACGCCCTTACTTTGCCTCGTGGAATTGGCTATAAAATAAAGACACGGCTTGTAGTCCATGGTGCTGTCTCTCCATCCAGGAGCAGCGCCCACCCAGACCCAGCTCATTCTCTTGTCTGTCTTTTCTCCATCCTTCACTGCCCCCTCTCGGGGTCACTGAACCAGGCTGAGCTGGTGTGGCACATAAGGCGCCTTGGGCTGAGTATGCCATGGCCTTGCCAGCTCGCCATATATGGCGCCCGAACAGGGACTGATTTCTGGGAACAGGGACTGAGTTCCGAGAACAGGGACTGAGTTTTGGGAACAGGGACTGAGTTCTGGGAACAGGGACTGAGTTATGGGGAACAGGGACTGAGTACGGGGGAACTACAATTGGGAGGTGAAAGGAGGCTCCAGTGAGGCGTGTAGAAAACAAAAGTAGAAAAATAAAATAAAAGCTGAAAGTAAAATAAGGAGCCGAGTTTTGTAGTAGCTCGGTGTAAAACATGGGAAATTCAGGCTCCTAGGAAGGGGATCCCTAAAAACAATGCTTATTAGAGCATTTTTAAATTTCTTAATTAGAAAATCAGCGGTAGAAATAGAAGGTAGAAATAGGTAGAAAATAAAATAAAATAGAAAATAGGAGATACAAAATAAGGTAGAAAACTCCTAGGTTTTGTTTAAGCCACTGTAAAGCAAAAAATGGCTGTGGTTGATGTTGTTTGATGAAGTAACTTTTACTTCTGACCTAGATTGTAAGCTCTTGCGGCAGTTGCATTGTTTCTGGGCTTTGGTTATTTCTTTCTTGTGCAACCTGATAGCTCCCTGGGACTTTGGGTTCTCTCATGCCACTATTTTCTGACATCACTAATAATCACTTTAAATGTAAATGGTTTAAATACTCTAATTAAAAGACATAGGGGAGCTGAATGGATAAGAAAACAAATTTTTCTTATCCACACACATATATATACACAAGAGACCCACCTCAGAATGGAAGACACACACAAACTAAAAGTAAAGGGATGAAAAAATATACTTCATGCAAATTGGAAGAAAAAACAGCTGGGACAGCAATACTTACATCCGACAAAATAGACTTTATCTTTAATTTTTGGTAAAGAATTATAAATGTATTAGATCATCTGGAAACCAGATGGGCCGAGCCCCCAAATGGCCCAAGCAGCAAAATAGACTTTAAAGCAAAGGCTATAGTATGAGACAAAGGAGGACACTACATAATGATAAAGGGGTCAATCCAACAAGAGGATATAACCCTTGTATACATTTATGCACCCAATATAGGAGCACCTAAATATGTAAGCAAATCTTGATGGACATAAAGGAGAGATTGACAGAAATACAATAATAGCAGGGGATTTTAACACCTATTGACATCAATGGATGGATCTTCCAGACAAAAAAATCAACACAGAAATGGTGGCCTTAAATGACACACTAGTTCAGATAAATTTACTTGATATCTTAAGAGCATTTCACCTCAAAGCAGCAGAATATATACACTCTTTTCAAGTGCACATGGAACATTTTCTAGGATAGACCATATGTTAGGAGACAAAACAAGTCTCAATAAATTTAAGAATATTAAAGTTATATCAACTATCTTTTCTAACCATATGACATGAAACTTGAAATCAATCACAAGGAAAAACTGAAAAACACAAAGCCATGGAGGCTAAATACTATGTTATCAAACAATGAATGGGTTGCAGTGAGATCAAGGAAGAAATAAAAAGGTATTCGAAATAAATTAATGACATGAGAACACAATAATCCAAATTCTATGGGATACAGCAAAAGCAGTCTTAAAAGGGAAATTTGTAGCATTACGAGCCTATCTCAAGAAACAAGAAAAATATCAAATAAACAATCTAACTTTACACTTAAAGGGACAAAGTGAGAAGGAAGGAAAATAATAAAGATCAGAGCAGAAATAAATAAAATAAAAAACCTAATGCAAAAGATCAATGAAACCAAGCTCTGGTTCTTTGAAAAGATAAACAAGTTTGATAAACCTTTAATCAGACTCATCAAGAAAAAAAGAGCCCTAACCAGTTTGGCTCAGTGAATAGAGCATTGGCCTACGGACTGAGGGGTCCCGGGTTTGATTCTGACCAAGGGTGGTACATGCCTGGGTTGCGGGCTTGATCCCCAGTAGGGGCCATGCAGGAGACAACCGATCAATGATTCTCTCTCATCATTGATGTTTCTCTCTCTCTCTCTCTCTCTCTCTCTCTCTCTCTCTCCCTGGGACTTTGGGAGAGAGACTATTAGAATACCTATGGTGTATTTCTCTCTCTCTCTCTCCTTCCTCTCTTAAATCAATAAAGAAATATATATATTTTTTTAAAAAGAGAGAGGACCCAAATAAATAAAATCAGAAATGAAAGAGAAGTGGTAACTAACACCAAAGAAATACAAAGGATTATAAGACAATATTACGAACAACTATATGCCAACAAATTAGACAATCTGGATGAAATGGCTACATTCTGAGAAACATACAACCTATTAAAACAGAATCAGGAAGAATCAGAGAATCTGAACAGACACATCACAACTAGTGAAATTGAAGCTGTAATAATAATAATAATAATAAACCCACACCCAGCAAACAAAAGCCATGGACTCAATGGCTTCACGGGTGAGTTTTACCAAGAATTCAAAGAATGAACACCTATACTTCTCAAACTATTCCCAAAAATTCAAGCGGAGGAAAGAGTCCCAAGCTGATTTTATGTGGGCAGCATTAAACTAATTCCAAAACCAGATAAAGACACTAGAAAAAAATATTATAGGCCAATATCCCTGATAAACATAGGTGCTAAAACTTCAACAAATATTAGTAAAATGAATCCAGCAATACATAAAGAAAATCACATGCCATAAGATTTATTCCAGAGATGCAAGGTTGGTACAATATCCACAAGTCAATAATGTGATACATCACATAAACAAAATAAAGGATAAACACCACATGATCATACCAATAGATGCCTGAAAAAGCATTTGATAAAACCCATTTATGATAAAAACTCTTAGCAAAGTGGGAATAGAGGGGTCAAACCTCAATGTAATAAAGGCCATATATGGCAAACCCACAGCCAACATCATACTCAATAAGCAAAAGCTACAAGTGTTTCCCTTAAGATTGGGAAGAAGACACTTTCACCACTCTTATTCAACATAATACTGAAAGTCCTAGCCACAGCAATCAGACAAGAAGAAGAAATAAAAGGCCAAACTGGAAAGGAAGAAGTAAAACTGTCATTATTTGCAGATAACATGATACTGTATATAGAGAACCCTAAAGATTCCACCAAAAAGCTACTAGAACTGATAAAATGAATTCAGTAATGTGACAGGGTACAAAATAAATAACTAAAAATCAGTTGCATTTTTATACACCAATATGGAACTATCAGAAAAGGAAACTAAGAAAACAATCCTATTCACAATTGCTTCAAAAAATAAATAATGAATCTAACCAAGGTTAATAATAAATTTATTACCTAGTGAGAAACTTAACCAAGGTTGTAAAAGACCTGTACTCAAAAAACTTTAAGACACAGAAGAAAGAAATTGAAGAAGATACAAATAAGTGTGTAGGAAGAATTAACATCATTTAAATGTCCATACAACCCAAAGCAGTATATAGATTCAACACAATCCTATTAGAATACCTATGGTGTATTTCACAGAACTAGTACAAATATTCCAAAAATTTATATGGAACCACAAAGACCCCAAAAAGCCATAGCAATCTTGAGAAAGAAGAACAAAGTTGGAGGAATTACACTTTCTGATATCAAACTCTACTACAAGGCTATAGCACTCAAAACATCATGGGTGTTGGCATAAAAACAGACATATAGATCAATGGAACAGAATAGAGACCCCAGAAATAAACCCATGCCTTTATGGTCAACTAATATTTGACAAAGGAGGCAAAAACATACAGGAGGAAAGACAGTCTATTTAATAAATGGTGTTGGGAAAATAGGACAGACACGTGCAAAAAAATAAAATTAAACCACCTTCTTACACCATACACAAGAATAAACTGAAAATGGATTAAAGACGGAAATGTTAGACTAGAAACCACAAAAATCCTAGAAGAAAACATATGCAGTAAAATCTCATACATTTCTTGTAGCAGTATTTTTTCTGATATATCTCCTCAGGCAAGGGAAACAAAAGAAAAAATAAACAAATGGAACTATATCAAACTAAAAATTCTTTGCACAGCAAAGGAAACCATCAACAAAATGAAAAGACAAGACACTGAATGGGACAACACATTCACCAATGATACATCTGATAAGGGGTTAATATCCAAAATTTATAAAGAACTTATAAAACTCAACACCAAAAAAACCCCAAAACACACACACACACACACACACACACACACACAAATCCACCCACAAATTAAAAAATGGGCAAAGGCTCTGGCTGGTGTGGCTCAGTTGGTTTGGTTTTATCCCATGCACTGAAAGGTTGAAGGTTGAGGGTCCAATTCCTGGTCAGGGCAAAAGGCTGGGTTGTGGGTTGGATCCCCAGTAGAGGTATATGCAGGAGGCAGCTGATTGATGTTTCACTCTCACACTAATGTTTCTCTCTCTCCCCTCTTCCTTCCTCTCTTTCTAAAAATCAATTAAAAAATTGTAAAATTAAAAACAAATGAGCAAGGATTGGAATAGACACTTATCTAAAGAGAACATACAGATGGTTAATAGACATATGAAAAGATGCTCAATGTCACTAATCATCAGAAATGCAAATTAAAACCATAATGAGATATCATCTTACACCTGTCAGAATAGCTACCATCAATAAATCAATAAACAACAAATATTGGTGAGAATGTGGAAAAAAGAGAACACTAGTGCACTGTTGGTGAGAATGCAGATTGGTGCAGCCATTATGGAAAGCAGTATAGAGTTACCTCAAAAAATTAAAAATGGAACTTATGAACCCGCGATCCCACTTCTGGGAATATATCCGAATAAACCCAAGACACTACTTCGGAGGAATACATGCATTCCTATGTTCATTGCAGTGTTATTTACAACCAAAGGCTCAGTGCATGAAATTCGTGCATGGGTGGGGTCCCTAGGCCTGGCTGGTGATCAGGGCCTAACGGGGCCATCTCGCCCAATCCCGATTGGGGCCAGGCTGGCTGGGGCCTGCCGAATGGAGGGAGGGACTGGAGGAGGTTGGCTGGCCATGGGAGGTTGGCTGTGGGAGCACACTGACCACCAGGGGGAAGCTCCTGCATTCAGCGTCTGCCCCCTGGTGATCAGTGCACATTATAGCAACTGGTCAACTGGTCGTTCTGGTCATTCAGTCGTAAGGGTCGCTGAGACTTTTTTATATATAGATAGCCAAGATTTGGAAGCAGCCCAAGTGCCCAACAGTAGATGAGTGGATAAAAATGCTGTGGTACATTTATACAATGGAATACTACTTGGCAGTAAAAAAAGAAAATCTTACCCTTTGTGACAGTGTGGATGACCTTAGGTTAAGTGAAACAAGCAAGTCAGAGGAAGACAAGTACCATATGTGGAATCTAATGAACAAAATAAACTAACAAACAAAATAGAAACAGACTCATTGTTAGAAAACAGATTGACAGCTATCAGAGGGGCTGGGTAAAAAAAAGTGAAGGGATTAAGCAAAAAACAAAAACAAAAACTCAGACATAGACAACTGTATGGTGATTTCCACAGCGAAAGCAGGGTGGGGGGAGGTAGAGTAGGGTATAGGGGGGATAAAAGGTGATGGAAGGAGACTTGACTTGGGGTCGTGAACACACAATACAATATAGATGATGAATTATAGATTGTACACCTGAAACCTATATAATTTTATTAACCAATGTCACCCCAATAAATTAAATAAAGAAAGAAAACCCTATATAGCAATGCCATTGCTGACATGAGGACCAGATGTAATAATCTGCTACCCCTACCCTAGCACTGACCAATCAGCAGAGCCCACAACCCTGACCATAACTCTAACTGCCCTAGACACCATGACTGGTGATTTTCCCCTATATAATCCATCCCTTGAAAGCCATCAGGAACCAAGTCTTTGACTAGCTTACCTGTGAGTCCAGGTGTGCACAACTAATGAACCCTTACTTTTTTGGCTGCAAAAAACATTAATTAAAATTAAATTACATTGAAAATTCAGTTCTTTCCATTATATTTCAAGAGCTCAGTGTGTAGCTATTGCCTACCACATTGGACAGCAGCAAATATAGAAATTTATCATCACAGAAAGTTCTATTAGACAGCATACGTAGGTGGACATAGAGAAGAAATCTCCTAGAGAAAGGTCATTAGAGAAAGAAGCAGAGAAAGAGATTCTGAGAACCACAACGTCAAAGGGGTTATTATAGGAAACACAAAACAACACAAGTTCCAGAAGAAAGTGATGTCATGGGAGCCAAAGCATTAGAAATTTTCTTTATCTTTTTTTGTTTTATTTCTTTATTTTTCTTTATTTTATTTTGTTAGGCATTAGAAATTTTCAAGGAGGAAGGGTTCATATCAAATGTTACAGAGAGGGAGCTAGAACCAATTGGCAAATAAGAGGGCAAGACAGTTTTTAAAAATATATATTTTTTTATTGATTTCAGAGAGGAAGGGAGAGGGAGAGAGAGAGATAGAAACACCAATGATGACAGAGTCATTGATTGGCTCCTGCACACCCACACTGGGGACTGAGCCCTGACCAGGAATCGAGCAGTGACCTCCTGGTTCATAGGTTGATGTTCAACCACTGAGCCACTGTGGCCAGGCTAGCAGGACAGTTTTTAAAAACAAAACACCCAAACAAAGAAAGTACTTCACTGCTCACTGCACAGCAAGCAACATGAGGCTTGTTCACATAAGGCTTGTTCCACAAGTACCGTGGGGGTCATGGAGGCCCCAGCTGGATGCCTATCCTTTTTTTTTTTAAATATATTTCTTTATTGATTTCAGAGAGGAAGGGAGAAGGAGAGAGAGAGATAGAAACATCAATGATGAGAGAGAATCATTGATTGGCTGCCTCCTGCACACCCCCTACTGGGGATTGAGCCCGAAACCCAGGCATGTGCCCTTGGCCGGGATCGAACCGGGGACCCTTCAGTCCCCAGGCTGATGCTCTATCCACTGAGCCAAGCCAGCTAGGGCTGGATGCCTATCCTTGAGGTGGCTTGCATTATAGGAGAGGAATACTGAGCTTAAGGAATCTTCTATTTTATAGCAAGTAGTAAGCAAGCCTGGTTTTTGTTCCAGAGGGTGACATTATGTCATCCTTCAAGACTGTTCACAGAAAAAAAAAAAAGATTGTTCACTGCAAGTACAGCCCTGAGAAATGGCCTGGGTAAAGGCAGTCAGGGCCTTGCACTCTTGGCATACCCAGCAAAACACACAGGAATGCCAGGGACCCATGGAGGGGTGTCTTTCAACTAATACACTGCTGGAACGAACGTAAAATGGTGCAACCACTTTGAAAAACGTTTTGGTGTTTTCCTAAAATGTGAACAAGGCACTCTCCCTCTCAGAAGCACGCCTTGCCTTGCCTGTCTCCCTCTCCTCCCCAGTGCATTACCTTTGTCTTTCTCTCTCCTAAGCTCCAAGGGCCATTCTTTTAGCAAAAACAGTTTTAATGCACATGCAGGTCAGATTGCGGTGGGTGGAAGAGAGATTGGTGGGGCGGTATAGAACAGAACGTAGATGTAGCAGCACTCTCAGTTCCAAGTAGCTAAAACAAAACAAGGGGATTTCCATTAAGTACAGGAGCAGATAGCCAGAGTCATATAAGAGGAATTAAAGAGATTAGCCTCAGTTTGGCAAATGACTCATGCAGAAAGTGATGATGTTTGGATTCCAGATAAGGAGTCAGCAGGTAGGTTGTGGGGAAGGTGCACCAAGAGGGAGGAACTGCACAGCAGTGGCGAGGTGGACAGAGCAGGAAATGGAGCACCAGGACTTGGGATCCTCCTGCCAACAGTTGGATTTGCACTCACAGGGACAGGAAAGCATGCGATGTTCTTGAGCAGAAGAGGAACAAGATCACGGTTGAGCCTTAGGGGGGTTAGTGGCAGCTTCGGCAAGATAGAGGAGTTCCCCCAAAGGAGTAGAGAGACCCCCTTGTGGAATCCAGAGCATGAAAGAAGGAAGTTAGAAATTGCTGGCAAGTCTGAATTTAGCTGCAGAGAGTAAATTCCCTCCAGCGGTGCCCTGGGGCTATAAAGCCCAGATGAGCCAGGGGGTGCCCGGGGTCTGAGGTGGTGTGACCAGTGCAGATCTGCCCCCTGCAGATCCCGCCTGCAGGGAGAGGTCAGAGGCTCAGATGCACAACCCCCCCTTGCTGGGGCTGCCAGGGCGGCCAGGGTGGGATAGAGGTGGTTTCTCCGACCATAAGAAAGTGTCCCCACAGGTTAGCGTTACCCATCAGTGGGATTCTGCGAACAGATATAATATGGAGTAAGGCACAGGGTCCAGCACACTATACCCCCTCACACACAACCTGAAAAGACCAAAAAGGTCTCAGGGGTTTCAAATCCAAAATATAAAAGATTTCCCAGCCCCACCCCATTTCTGGGGACTCTGGCTGCAGAGAGCAATGGCAGATTTTGAAGGGGGAAGGTTTCTTTCTGGAGTCAAGCTTGGAGGAGATTGGGGGGGGGGTGTTAAATCACCCCTGAGACTTTCCCTAATTGTCTGTCTCCCTCCCCGCCTCATTTCTCTGAGTGTCTCAGACTATAAGAGGAGTATCTGACACAGGAGATTTTGACATCTGGGTTTGCAATAGCTGCTTCCTCCTTAGGAATCCCAGAACCCCCCTCCCTTTTCCCCTTGGCAACTCAGATGACCCCTCTACCCACCCTCAGACTCTTCAGGGACCCAGGCACCCCTCTCCCCAAAGCTCTCACCCCTTGTAGGTCCCCCGCCCTTCCTGTTTCTTGATAGCTCTGGCTTTTATCCAGTCTCCTGTTTACTCACTTCATTTTCCTGGTTGACTTTGGGTTCCTTGGTTGACTCTGAGCCTTTATCTCTCCCTCTGGGAACCTGCCCTGGGTGGGGGGTGTCAGAGCCCCACCCACCCTGGCTGCACAGAAGCCCAGGCCTTGGTGATAAGAGAGGCGGAGTCCTAGGGGCAGCAGCTGCTGGGTGTGGTGTGAGAGGACACCCAGGCTTTGCAGCTGCTGTTTCCAGGGGAGACTCCCAGCAAACAATGAGTCCTAGGTCAGGGGGACGGGAGCAGGGCACGGGTCAGGCCAGGCCCCGGGAGGAACAGACTGCATCTGAGAAAGCCCACACCACCCTTCAGTGGTCTCTTCTCCTGTGTGCGACCTAGACCCATCTCCCATCCCAGGCAGGTTCTGGAGCGACGGAGGTGCTCACAATCCGTTCAATCAGCCCCTTTTCAGGGCCAGAAAACAAAGAATTCTCCGGGAAGTGGAACCTGGTGTCTGTGTGGAACCAGGAAACAGAGGCCTCTGTCTCCCTTTGCACACAGCTCCAGCCCCCAGTTGCCACACAGAGATGCCTGCCGCCCACGTACAGTCTTTGAGAGTTTGCAGAGCTCCCTCTGGGAGATAAATAATCCCAGTGAGGTAGTTTTGAAGTTCCCATTTCATAGGAGGCTCTTGGACTGGGGGTGGAGGTATTGTCTCTCACTGCACAGGCCTGAGTAAGGTGTTCAGATACCTCCCCATCACACACACTCCCGTAGTGGAAACAGCATGTGGGTGGCTGGGGAGGACCAGAGATCAGCTAATAGGAACTGGGGAGCAGCCAGAACCCGGATGCAGGTCCTTTGCTGTTATACCTGGCAGAAGCCAAAGGAAAAATCTGCAGGCAGCTTCTGGTCAGCAAACAAGATCAAATACCATCTTCCACCCAGATCTCAACCCCCCGGGGACCTAGGGTCTGAGCACCCTGCTCCCCAGCTGTTTCCCTCAGGACCACCACCCTTCTAGGACTGAATTTCCCAGCAGGCTCTCAGGGCACAGCCACCAGCTGTTCTCATATCCTCAGGCCCAGGCATCCAGGCTTGCCCTCCACCCTTCACAGGCCTTCAGGATCCCCATTCCACCTGGCTCTGGGATCAGGAGCCTCCTCCCGGAAGTTGGAACCATCTGCCTGGCAGGTGGCCCAGGGTGTGGCCTGAGGAGCCCAGAAACTCCATTATATAGCCCAGCCCAGGGGCTAACCCTGAAGCTCCAGGGACCTGCAGGTAAGAGAGGCTGGGTCTCCTTTGGAAATAGGACATCAGGTCTCCTACTCTTGCTCCTGACTCCAGGCTTCCCCACCCCGTCCCCAGACCCAATGGACATCCAACTCCCTATCCTTGCCCCTGTCCTGCCCTCCCCACCCCATCCCCAGACAAACTGGACATCCAACTACCCTATACACACTGACCCTTGGATCCAGGCCACTCAAGCCTTCCTGCTGTCCAGGTGGCCATTGTCCTGAGACTGGGCCCTTCTATTGTTTCTGAGATGGTCTCTCAGGAGGGGCAGATCAGCTTCCTATGACCCCCCTCTATTTCCCCACTGCAGACATGGGCTTCCTGTGGAGCTGGTGGACACTCTGGGCTGGAGCAACCCTTCTGTGGGGTAAGTAAGGCCAAGATCCCATCCCTGTCCTTGTTCCAGTCTTGATTCCTGTTCTTGTTCTTGACTCTGCCTGCCTGGGTCAGCACCCTCCATTTGTGTCCCCTCCACAAACCCATCTCCCAACGTCACCCTATGCTAGCTGCAATGGGAGAGAGGGCCCTTGGGCTCTGCAGAGAAGTGTGGTAGAATTGAGGTGAACACCCTACTCCCCAATTCAAGATGCAAGAACAACCACTCCCTTGATTTTCTGCAACTCAAGCAAAGTTTAGACCCTAACAATCATTCTGCTGAGTTAATGGAGAATTTCACTAAAGTCATTCTTGGTGGACTTGGTGCCCAGTTCTCCAGGGTCATGTCCAGGACTAGAGTCTTCAGTAAACCAAAGGGACTGTGGGGAGGGATGGGACACCCAGATGGGACACCTGATTCCCTTGGCCCCATGGGACACTAGGGATACCCCTTCAAGGCCCACCTTGTTCACCAGGCATTTCTCCTATTACTCCCAAACTCTCTCCAAGACCTCATAGACTCTTCCTTTCTCTCCCTCTCCTCTTCTCTCCTC
>NW_005871233.1:2367809-2405571 GCF_000147115.1 Myotis lucifugus | reverse complement strand
AAATCTGGCATAAAAAAGGAAAAAAGAGTCGATAAGCTGTCAAAATAACAACAGGCTAAAGCTAGTAGCAACACCCCACTTTTGATGTGTCTGAATGCTCCATTTGCACAATTGCCACCCAAACTGTTTCCCATATTTACATTACTTGCTTCACACTTGAATTTGAGTTCTCTGTCCAAAGCATTCAGGTTTTTGGAAGACAAAGTCAGAAAGGCTGGTAGGTAAATGCTGCAAGAAAAAGGAGAAAGGAAAGAGAAAAGAGGGAGAAAAGCCCAAGTTAATATTTGACAGGTTATCCAGGCACAGGGCAAGGGGTTACTTCTCTGATGGATAAATAGACCCATGAGTGCATTTTCTCACCCCAGGGTTGACCCAGGAGGCCTCAGTGGACCCCAGCAATGCTGAAGGGGAGGAATTCCTCACAGCCTTCCTGCAGAACTACCAGCCCGGGTATGTCAAGGGCAATCTCTACCTCCTCATCACCAGTCTGTCGGACAGCTCTGCTTCAGTTACCATCCTCAGCCAGGCAGATGGCACCTCGCAGAATGTACCAGTGAAGCCTGGGCAGTCGGTCATGGTCAACATCGGCACCAAGGCTGAGATGATCGGCAGCAATATCTTCCAGCACGCGGTATTGGTCCGCTCTGATCGCAACATCTCTGTGCAGGCCATAAACACTAAGCCCAACACAGAGGATCTGACACTGCTGAGGCCTGTCAGCACCCTGGGAACAAAGTACTTTGTGTTCACACCCCCTAGTGCCTCGGCTAAGAATGTCAAGGAGTTTGCTGTGGTGGCTGGCGCAAAGGGTGCCTCGATCAGCGTGCAGCTGAAGGCGGCAGTGACATTCCAGGGCAACTTCTACCCAGGGGGCAGTGTCCTAACTGTGACTCTCAAGCCCTACCAAGTGGCCCAGGTACAGAGCACGGCTGATCTCTCAGGGTCAAAGGTCACAGCCAGTAGCCCTGTGGTTGTCCTCTCCGGCCACAGCTGTGCCCAGAAACACACAAGCTGCAACCATGTGGTGGAGCAGCTGTTACCCACGTCTGCCTGGGGCACCCACTATGTGGTGCCCCCTCTGGCCTCCCAGACCCGCTTCGATGTGGTCTATGCCGTGGCCAGCCAGCCCACGAAGCTGACCTACAACCACGGGAACATCATCGGCTCCAGGGGACTCCAGGAGGGTGACGTGATTGAGTTTGAGGTCCGGCCATCCTGGCCACTCTTCCTATCTGCAGATGTGGGCATCCAAGTCCTGTTGTTTGGCACGGGTGGCACAAAGGACAGAGTGACCTATGACCCCTACTTGGTCCTGATCCCAGATGTGGAGGCCTACTGTCCTGCCTATGTGGTCAATAACTTCCCAGGCTCTAAGGGTGTGGCCCTAGTGGTGGCACAGACGAAGGCTGCTGACAAGCTGACCATTGATGGACACGGGCTGGGGACCAGGCTCACCTGGGTGACTGTTCCAGGCAGTGAGTTCTCGTATGCTGAAGTGGACCTCAACAGTACTAACATGATCCACATGACCATGGCCAATACCAGCTTCGGGCTGCTCACCTTTTGGCTGACCCAATCTGGGGGCTACGGGACAGCAGCTGCCTGCGGCCAGAGTGAGTGATGGGAAACGACACCCTGCCCACCAGGTGTCCCCTTTGTGGTCTCTCTTGCCTTTCCCCTTTTCTTACCCACCTGCTCTCCTGTGGCTTCCCGGCTCAGCTGGGCTGTTCCCCCCTGCCACACACACACACACACACACATACACACACACACACACACACACACACACACACACTTCCATCCTCTCTGTCATCCTTCCTTTCCTTCAGGCTTCCCAGCCCCTCTCCATACCCCCTTGCCAAGCAATACTCTACTCTAAATGTTTAGCACCAGGTGTGGTCCAGGGTCCCAACCAGTCAGAAGAGATACCAGCCCATGAAGCAGGGTCTTAGAAGCCCCCATGGTATCTGGCATTAGCCCTTGGTCTGTTGCTTTTGGGGAGAAGTTGGGGAAGGAGTCTTAGGGGAGAGCCAATGTGAGAGAGAGGAATATTTTTTTGGGGGGACAGGGACGGGTTAGCAGCTTTTTACCAACTTGTTTATAAATATTTTTACATTTTAGCAACTGATACACAACTATACCAGTTGCTAACGGATACTCTCCCACACCTGCTTTGGAATGTTTATGCCCAAACTCAGGAGGCCTAAAAGTATAATAATAATGATGCCTCCCATGCCAGGGTACTTCTCTCTCAATATACCAGGTGCCTCACGTGTTAACGTAGTTCATCTCTAGGACCTGGCCCTATGTGCAACCTCAGGCTCAGCACATTGAGAAGCTGCTTCCAGGCAGGGCAGCGCTTGATGGCACAGATGGGAGAACCAGGCTCCTGGGGTTCAAATACCACCTCTGCTTGTGTGACCTGGGGCATATGACTTCACCTCTGGGGGCCTCAGTTTCCATTTCTGTAAAATGGGGATAATAACAGCACCCCCTCCACAGGTGTAATGAGTAAACACTTGTAAAGCACTTTGGGGGTACCTGGCAAGTGAGTAGGGCTACGGAAGGGTAAGCTGCGATTATAAGTAGACAGAAGGCAAGAGCTTCTGACAACTAGGAAGCAGAGGAGGAGAAACTGTTTCTCTTTATTTGGACCCCCTACCCCTTAAGCTAGGACCTAGACACTAGGGTTCCCAATACTGGCAAAAATGTCCCTCCCTCCACCCCTCCATGGCATAAAACCACTCAATTTCAAAGGGCCACTTTGGGCTTCAATAGTAGAATGGCGAGGGGGTAGGTGATTAATTATAACACCTGGGGCAGGTCCCAGCCCTACTTAGGTTCAGCTTATCTAAACCTGGCAGCGCCCCCTCCCCAAAAACCCCTGTGAAGAAGGTGTCATTGTCATCAATGTCACCAGTGAGGAAAGTGAAGCAGAGAGTTGAACATTCCTGTCCAGTGTCTCACAGCTAATTGGTTGAGCCGGGATTCTAACCTGGGCGGCCTGACTCCACTGTCATTTCCTTTCTGTTGAACAGTCTCTGTCTTCCATCTTCTGCCTTAGCATTTTGCCCTGAGTGAGAAGGTAGGGGAGAGGAGGAAATTAACAAGTTAGGTATGCCATGACTGTTCCTGCCGATCCTTTTCCACTACCTTCCAGTCCTTCTGGGCTGAGCTGTGTTTTACTGGGGAATCAGGGAACCTGGGCTTGGGTTAGGCCTGAGCGGCTCTCTCCCTGTGAGATTCCAGACCTCAGTTTCCCCGCTTCTGAAATGGGTAGTTGTGAGCACATTGCCCAAACTCCCTGCAGCGGGATTGCTCCAGGATTCCCACCCACGTGGACATTTCCTAACTTCTCCCTCACCGCCCCTCCTCCCACCCCAGCCCTATTGTCTGCGGAGAAGCCGTCCTGCGAAGGTGTGCAGTGCCCTCCCTCGCAGATCTGCCAGGTGGTGGATGGGCATGCCAAGTGCATGCCAGGCTCCGTGGCCGTCTGCCGAGCCCAGGGTGACCCCCATTACACCACCTTCGATGGCCGTCGCTACGACATGATGGGCACGTGCTCGTACACGATGGTGGAGCTGAACAGCGAGGACCAGACCCTGCCAGCCTTCAGCGTGGAGGCCAAGAACGAGCACCGTGGCAGCCGCAGAGTCTCCTATGTGGGTTTCGTCACCGTGCACGCCTACAGCCACTCCGTGTCGCTGGCCCGCGGGGAAGTTGGTTTCGCCCGGGTAAGGAATCCTGTGTCTTCAGGGTTATAATGCCCATCAGTTAGAAGGAAGAGGCAAAGCCTGGGTGTCGGGGCCCCCAATCTGAGCCCTTTGCCAAGAGTGGAGGGTATAAGAAGTGGACCCAGGATGTGGGGGTTGGGAAGGAGGGATTTGAAAATCCGTGGCAGAATCTTAAACCCCTTTTGTCCAGCAATTGTACTTGTAAAAATTTTAAGGATGCTCAGAGATATGGCTAGGGGAAAAAGTTTATGACAATGTGGTTTGTAATAGCAAATAACAACAACAACAACAACAATAATGGTAGGGAAAAAGAAAACAAAATGTCCCCAAATGGGGAATTTCTTAAGTGACCAAACACTAACTTTAGTGAGCACTATGTGCCAGATTTGTTTCTTAGCATTTTCCAGGTTTTAATGCACTTAATATTCACAGAAATTTTCAGAATAGGCATTATTATTATTATCAACTAGAGGCCTGGTGCATGAAATTTGTGCATGGGGGGGACAGTGGAGGTCCCTCAGCCCGGCCTGCACTCTCTCCAATCCGGGATCCCTCTCACAATCCAGAACTACTGGCTCTTAACCGTTCACCTGCCTGCCTGCCTGATGCCCCTAACTGTTCTCCCCTGCCGGCCTGATCCCCCTAACTGCTTAACTGCTCTCCCCTCCTGGCCTGATTGCCCCAACTGCCTAACTGCTCTCCCCTCCTGGCCTGATCCCCCTAACTGCCTAACTGCTCTCCCCTCCTGGCCTGATTCCCTCTAACTGCTCTCCCCTGCCAGCCTGACCCCCTAACTGCCACCTTCTCCCTTCTCTTGTGGCACCGGCCTTCTCCCTTCTGCTTTCTCCTGCGGCACCTTCTCCTGCAGCCTCTGCAAAAGGGACCACAGCGCTGGACTGGTCCTCACAGCCACTGTGGCTGCAAGCCCTTGGCCCTTGCAGCCACTGTGGCTTTGTCTGAAAGGATGTCCAGAAGGACATCTGGAAGACATCCGGTCTAATTAGTATGTTATCCTTTTATTAGTAGAGATGAGGAAACTGAGGTCCAGAGATATGAGTGACTTCCGATGGTCTTAGAGGTATAGGAGGTGGAGCTGGGAATACAGGTAGGCTAGCACATACGTCCCTATTCTTAACCTCTAGTCCTTTTGCCTCTGGTAAATGGATTACTACTCAGTCAATACAATAACAGCCTACAGCAATTATTCATTTTTCTCCACCATGTTATTATGAAAATGTTCAAACATCTGAAAAGTTAAAATCACTGTGCAGTGAACACTCTTATGCCAATCATCTAGATCAGGGTTGGGGAACGTCTGGTTTGTGGGTGATAGAAGGCCCCTGAAATTATTTGGTCTGGCCCTGCCAAGGCATTAGGGGTGAGTTAATTAAATGTTTGGCCAAATATAGCAGGCTAATTTTTAAGTTGATGATTTTGTATGGCTCAAGAATCCTATCCAATAAATAGGGAATATGCTAATTGACCCTCACACCATCGCAAAGATGGTGGTGCCCACAGCCAATAAGGAGGAATATGCTAATTGACTGTCCCACCCTCAAAGATGGCAGTGCCCACAGCCACAAGATGGTGGTGCCCAGTCCCTTCAGCCCCCCAGCCACCCAGGGCCAGCCCGAGGTGCAGGTAAGCCTTGGATGGTGGCTGCCCAGCCGCCCAGGGTCGCCCAAGGCTCAGGTAACCAGGGCCAGCCAAGGCTTGCACTGCCAGCAATGGCAGCAGCAGAGGTGTGATGGGGCATCGCCTTCCCCTGATTGCTGGGTAGCCTTCCACCCCTGAGGGCTCCTGGACTGTGAGAGGGTGCAGGCCGGGCTGAGGGACTCCCCCCCACCCCACTCCTCCAGTGCATGAATTTTCATGCACCGGGCCTCTAGTGATGTTATACATTTCTAAATGGCCCTTGGCAGAAAAAAGGTTCCCCACCCCGATCTAGATTCTAAATATTTTACTCTTCCTGATTTATCACACATGTATCATCTGCTCATCTCTGCCCATTCAACACTCCATCTTATTTTTTATGCACTTCAAAGTAAGTTCCAGACACCAGTATATTTCACCCCTAAAGACTTCAACATCCATATCTTAACTTGAATACATTATTTTTACACTTCTTATTGCTTACTTTTGAAATTAAATTTATACATAATAAAAGCCACACATTTTAAGTGTACAGTTCACTGAGTTTTGGCAAATGTGCAACCCAAACCTGTATTAAGATACAGGATATGTTCATCACTCTGGATCATTGCCTTATGCCCTTTCCCAAACAAATCCCAACCCACCCTAGATGCAATCACAGTTTCAATTTTTTTCCTCCACAGATTAGTTTTGTCTGTTCAAGAACTTCATAGTAATGGAATCATCCAGTCTCAGGAGCCTTTTGTGTAAGGCTTCATTTGCTCAGCATAATAATTTTGAGGTTCTCCCATGTTACTGCAATTAATTTTTTAATAGATAAAGCCTTCACATAGCTCAACACAAAGAAAGAGCATGTTGTGAGAGGTCTTGCTTTCAGCCTATCTTCATCTGATCTTCTCCCACTCCCCACAGGTAATGACTTTACTCATTCCTTGGGTGTCCGTCTAGGGTTTCTTTATGCCAATACAAACAACCATAAGCATATATTCTTACCTCTCCCCTGTCTTAGAAAAGTGTGCTGTACTGTGTGCTTGCACTGAATCATCCATTCTGTTTCCATATCGATGGTTACAGAGCCTTCCCTTCTTTCTTACAGCTGCACCCTTCTCCATTGCATGGGTGCATCATAGTTCATTGAACTCAGTCTCCCATGGGTGGACACTTTGCTCTTGATGGAAAATGGTACTACAGTGAATATTCTCAGACCTCCTTCATTTTATGAGTGTGCAGGTGGATCTGTGAGATTAACAGCCAGGTGGATTAAAGTTGGTGTTCTTGAGATCTAGGGGGATTGAGCACAAACTAAGGGGGGCTTCAAATCCCTTGAAATTATGTGCAGAATTTTACACATGGAAGAGGGTCCATTGCTTTTGTCAGTGACCTGACACAAGTGTAAAGCTCTTGGTTGAATCATGGCAGGATGTCCACAAGATGTTAGGAAAACAAAGGAGTTCATGAAATGGTGACATTAGCATGGTCTCATTGTTTTTAGAAAAATATAAATGTATTTAAAGGTAGAAGACAAAAATATTTCAGGATTTATAAATGGTGTGTGTGTGTGTGTGTGTGTGTGTGTGTGTGTGTGTGTGTGTACAGCAATATGGGTGATTTGACTTTTCTGTTTTGCTCATACACATTTTGGAAGTTTTCTGTAATGAACAAATATTACTTGTATTATTTAAAAATGGAGATCACTGCTCTTGCAGAGCAATAGATTTGAACAGTGATCCCTGAATTGAGAGCCTATAAGTATGGGGCCCCAGGCTGTCTCAGTCACTGCTATGTCCACAGCACTGCCTGGCACAGACCTAGATACACAGTAGGGCTCTTGGTCTTGGAGGCTTGAATGAATGAATGAATGAATGAATGAGTTATTCTATCTTCAGACCGCCACTCATGCTGTTCCTTCTGCCTGTTACTCCATTCTTATACCCCATACTCTTGTCTAAGATGAGAATATGTGGAGAAAGCATAAGAAAGATACTCAGGAAGAGGAAATGGGTCCAAGGGACAGAGGGACATATTCCTTACCTTCTGGCAGACTCTCTCCACTGGGACATTTGCAAAGGAATACTCTTCCTAGTCCCTATTTTCATGGCTCTCTCTTACTAATCTTTTACAACTCAGCTCAGCTGCCACTGACCGGCAAGTTTGGGTCTGGCCCAAAAGGTTCCCACAGCCTCCTGTGCCTCCACCCCAGCCCTGCCCATTCTGACCTTTCTAGTGAAATGTCTGTCTTCACCATTGGACTGGGAGCCCCATGAGAGTAGGGTCAGTTGTCTTGGCCATCGCTGGATCTCCATGATTTCCCAGCTCAGGCTAGGCAGAGTGAGTGCCCAGTGAGTGTTTATTTGACACAGCAGTGCCCTCACTCACTCACTGAGTGCCTGCTGTTCTACCAGGCACTTTTCTAGGCACTGGGAATGAAGTAGGGATCAAAGCAGACAAAGATCCCTATCTTTGTGGATCCCTGGCAGTCTATGGAGTTAGACAGATGATACGTGCAAATGATATATTAGAAGGTTAGAAACTATGAGGACCAAATAGAGCAGGAAAGAGTTGTCATATAAAATAGGATGGTCAAGGATGGCCTCGTTGAGATGGTAACATTTGAGGAAAGCTTTTGTAAGAGGTCAGGAAGTGAGCTATGTGTGCATCTAGGGCAGTGGTTCTCAATCTTCCTAATGCCGCGACCCTTTAATACAGTTCCTCATGTTGTGGTGACGCCCAACCATAAAATTATTTTCGTTGCTACTTCATAACTGTAATTTTGCTACTGTTATGAATCATAATGTAAATGATCTGATATACAGGATGTATTTTCATTGTTACAAATTGAACATAATTAAAGCATAATGATTAATCACAAGAACAATATGTAATTATATATGTGTTTTCCGATGGTCTTAGGTGACCCCTGTGAAAGGGTCATTTGACCCTCAAAGGGGTTGTGACCCACAGGTGGCGACCCACAGGTTGAGAACCGCTGATCTAGGGGAAGAACATTTCATTCCACAGGGATAGTAACAGCAAAGATCCTGAGGCTTGATTGGTGGCAGTAATAGGAGGGAGGAATCCCACTGCAGCTGGAGCAGGGAAGCAAGTAGGAGGAGATGAGGGTCTGAAGGCTGGACCACATGAGATGTGACCACTCCCCTCCCTTCTCATCCTTCTGCAGATTGACAACCAGCGCTCGCGCCTGCCTGCTTCCCTGGCTGAGGGTAGCCTTCGTGTGTACCAGAGTGGGAGGCGGGCCATAGTGGAGCTGGACTTCGGGCTGGTCGTCTCCTACGACTGGGACTGCCAGCTGGCACTGAGCCTGCCCACACGCTTCCAAGGCCAGGTGTACGGGCTGTGTGGCAACTACAACGGTGATGCCACTGACGACTTCCTCACACCCGACGGGGAGCAGGCTCCCAACGTTTTGGAGTTTGCCAATAGCTGGAAGCTGGATGATGGGGACTTCTTGTGTGAGGACAGCTGCCAAGACAGCTGTCCCTCCTGCACCCCAGGCCAGGCCCAGCACTATGAGGGCGACCGTCTCTGCGGCATGCTGACCAAGCCTAATGGCCCCTTTGCCGCCTGCCATGATACCCTGAGCCCCTGGCCCTTCCTGAAGGAGTGTGTATACGACCTGTGTGTGCTCAATGGGGACCGCTCCAGCCTGTGCCGTGGCCTCAGTGTCTACGCCCAGGCCTGTCTGGAGCTCGGCGTCTCTATCAAGGACTGGAGGTCACCAGCCAACTGCCGTGAGTGATGTCCTGGTGGGGGCTGGGAACACGTGGAGAGAGGCAGGGGACCCCTTACATCTGCTCAACATCTGAACACTTAGTGTGGCTCAGCCTGGAGCTGGGTCATGGCAGGGACATGGAGATGGCCAAGATGGCCAGGCTGTGCCCACAGTGAGCCTAAGGTTGGGGCAGACATATCACTTGACAGTGACAGTCCTGAATGGTCATGGCTAGATTGGTGGAGGCATAGACAGAGCGGTCAGGGGAAGCATGGGGAAGTCCAAGGGGTCTATGGGAGACTAGAGCGGTTTTCAGACTCAGTCTGGGGGAGTAAGGAGGATTTATTAGAGAAAAGGACACCCAATCAACAACCCATAGGAAGACTAGGAACTAGATAGGAAAAGGGGAGCAGGAGGGAGTTGCAGGCTGAAGGAAGAGCACACGCTAAGCTTGGCATGAGAGGTCATCCTCAAAGCAGAAATGTGAACACTTCTCTAGAGCCCTCCCATGACTCCCCAATGTCCTCTGGATAAATACCAAGCTCCTCAGCCAGGTGTCCATCCCCTTAATCATTCTTTCACTCATTTATTCATTCATTCAACAAGCGTTCCCCAAGTCCTTATCTGTCCCCATCTCCAAGCTGGTGATGTTCACCCACCTGCTCCTGCCCCTGTGAGGTTCTCAGAGAAATGTTCAGGGGGCAGAAAGGCTAGAAGGGAGGGAGGAAGAGGCATCCAGGCCCAGGCCCAAGGCTTGAGGGGGAGTAAGTCTGGAGTAGATACTGAGGCCATTTGGGTTTGTCTTGGTCATTGTTGTGTCCTCGCTGCCCAGTTCTCACTCCCCTCTGCAGAGTTCCCTAATGCCTAGTGCAGAAGAGGAACCAGGGAGTTCACTCATCCACTGGGCCAGGCCCTGTCCTTGGTGCTGAGGATTCAGCTGTGATTGGGCAGACCTGGTCCCAACTCTCACAGAACTTATGTCCTATCAGGAAGACAGCCACTAAGCAATAAACTGTGGAATATCTCCAGAGAGCAAAAGAAATAAAGTTCATGTAATAAGAGCAAATGGGAGGATCATGAAGAAGGTGCTTAGGGAACGCCTTTCTGAGGCGGTGACACAGGGGCAGAGACTAAGGATAAGGCAACAGAGCCAGCTCAGTAATACCAATGATGCTACACAGACGAACTCTGTACTCCTCACAACAACCTGTGAGGTCAGTACTATTATTATCCCATTTTACTGACGGGGAAACTGAGACACAGGGCAGTTGGAACCATTTGCTCATGACCACACAGCTAAGAAGGGAGAGCCAGGATTTGAACCCAGCCCATCTGGGCTTCAGTAGCCTTCTCTTAATAACATGCTGTACTGCCTTCCGAGGGAAGCCCAACACAGGCATAGGGGCCTGAGCCGAGAGTGCGAGGACCCGTGAGGAGGCCCCTGTGGCCAGGGCAGAGTGAGCCAGAGAGAGAACGAGAGGAGAGGAGGAGAGGTGATGAGGGCAGATGGTGTGGGGCCTCCTGGACCACCAGGAGGACTCTGGCCTTCACTCTGAACAAGATAGAGCCACAAATGGGCTCTGAGCAGGAGACGGATGTCATCTGACTCAGGTGTTCACAGGGTCCCCATGGCTGCGAGTGAGGGGGCAGAGGGGCGCAGGGAGGAGGCTGCTGGAGTGGATGTGGGGGGGGCACGGGCGGAACGGTGATGATAGGAGAAGGGGGCAGATTCTGGGTTGACTTTGAATGTGGAGCTCCCAGGATTTACTGACAGGTGGGTTGTCCAGGGAAAGAAGGGAGGAGGGGTCAACTCTGACTCTGAGGTTTGAGGCCTGAGCGCCTGAAGGATGGGGAGCGCTGGGGGAGGAGCAGGGTTCTTTGGGGAGGGAAGTCCTGGCACTTTCCCCACTGAGTCCCTCGAGGGCCCCACTGCGTTGGCCTGACCCCTTATCCCTGTCTCCCCGCAGCCCTGTCCTGCCCTGCCAACAGTCGCTACGAGCTCTGTGACCCCGCCTGTCCCGCCTCCTGCAACCCCACTGCTGCTCCAGCCAACTGCTCCGGGCGCCCGTGCGTGGAGAGCTGCGCGTGCCTCCCGAGCTTCGTGGCCAGCGGCGGCGCGTGCGTGGCGGCCTCGTCCTGCGGCTGCATCTACGAGGGCCGCCCGCTGGCTCCCGGCCAGCAGGTGTGGGCGGACGAGCGGTGCAGGCGGCGCTGCACCTGCAACGGCGCCACCCAGGAGGTGAGCTGCAGCGACACGCAGGGCTGTCCAGCCGGCGAGCGCTGCCGCGTCCAGAACGGCCTCCTGGGCTGCTATCCCGACCGCTTCGGGAGTTGCCAGGCGTCCGGGGACCCGCACTACGTGAGCTTCGATGGCCGGCGCTTCGACTTCATGGGCACCTGCACCTACCTGCTGGCCGGCTCGTGCGGCCAGAACGCGGCCCTGCCCGCCTTTCGGGTGCTGGTGGAAAATGAGCATCGGGGTAGCCAGACCGTTAGCTACACGCGTGCCGTGCGCCTGGAGGCCCGCGGCGTGAAGGTGGCGGTGCGCCGGGAGCATCCCGGGCAAGTGCTGGTGAGCACCAAGCAACCCGGGTCCAGTGGAGGAGGAGGGGCGGGCATTTCTCCCCAAGAGTGGGTGGGGCTGTTAGAAGGCCTGTGGTCAGTGAGGAAACCAGGGTCCCAAGCAGGCGCTGCTGCCTCTCCTTGACTGTGTGACTGTGGCTCTCCCGGCCTCTGTTAAATGAGATAGTAAGAAGGTGCCTGAGTAGAAACCGCTTCACAAGGTGGTTGTGAGAATTTGCCCGGTTAATATTAGTAGAGTGTTTAAAAGACCCTTGAGGTCCAGCAGATGTTCAGTAAATGTTAACTTAATATTGTGTCGATGTGAACCCTCCAAAGTTATAGATTTGTGCATTTTACGGTTGATTTTCAGAGGGTAAGACGACCTGTAAAAGGTCGAGAACTAGAGGTGTGTGTGTTGGGGTGGGGCGGGGGGGTGAGAGGGGGGAGCGCAGAGAGCAGCGTGCTTCTGGGCAGAGGGCTCTCGGGTGGCCCACCACCCAGCAGACGCCAAAAGCCACTGCTTTACTCTTTTAAAAAAAGATAAAAATCGGGAGGTGGGGTTGTTGTAAGATTCACAACAATAAGTTGATAATTATTATCGAGAAGGTTGGGGCAGCAGCCCAGGCTTTCAGGAGGAAGATGACTGGGAAATGGAAAACCAAGGGAATTTTCCATGTGTCAGGCACTGTGCCAAACACTTTACAGGCCTTAACTCTTAATCCTGTAAACCCAACGCTGTTGGAGTAAAGGAAATTCTGCCCATAAAGCCTAGTGTTTGACATGGAGAAGCCCCTTGATAAGCAGAGGACATAAATGCCAGTATTCATGTTCTCACCTCTCTGAAAAGACATTTAAGCGGAGGCTTGGATAATAATAGCCAACATATATTCTTACTTCTATGTGTTAAATGCTTGACCTACAGTAACTCAATGAATTTCTACAGCAACTTTGTGAAATAGCTGATCTTGTTAGATGAGGAAACTGAGGCATAGAGAGGTTAAGCGACTACTTACTCAAGGGTCAATGAGTGACAGAGCCAGGATTTGAAGCCAAGCTTCTCCAGAGTCCATACCCTCAAACACTACCTTCTATTGCCTTTCCCGAAGAAAGAGATGGAACAGGCAGGGAGATAAGTGGATGGAAAGGTGTTCCTGCTAGAAAGAACAGCAAGTGCAAAGACTTCGAGGGAGGAACAAACATGAGAGGTAGCAAAACATCATGGAGGCCAGTGAGGCTAGAATAGAGGGAGAATAGGGGATAATGGAGGGGATTGCTGTGATAGAGGCATTTGATTTAAGTTAAAAACTAAAAGATGAGGAAGAGACCACCAGGTGAAAAGTGTTATGCCCAGATTTCAAGATCCCCAATAGACCAACAAGGAGCCAGCCAAGTCCGATGCAAAAGCAGAGAGTCTTTTATTATTATTACAGACCCGGGTCTGGCTCCCAGCCTCTACCGACGCAACGGTGAGACGAGAGAGATGGCCCGTGGGAAAAAATGGGGTTTTAATAGGGGGGTGGAGTGAGGGGAGGAGAGATGACTGTGGGCCCTGCCGATTGGCCAGGTGCAAGTCGGGTCTTGTTACACAGGATGTGGTCATATCCATGGTGCACACATCCCCTGATTGTCATTGGTTAGTTTAAAGAAATCCTGGGCGTGGCCAGCAGAGGCCTGGGCTTCTGGGAAGAAGGTACTTTCCTGAGTACATGGCTGCTGCCCCAACATGGAGGATACGGGGCAAGATGGAGGGCATAGCCCTCGCCCTTTCAAAAAGTAGTTATTCCTAGGCAGGGGGAACAATAGGTGCAAAGGCTGAGTCTGGACTGAGCTTGAAGAGTGTAGAACAGCATGGGGCCAATGAGATTGCCCCTGAGAGAGTGAGATTAGGAAGATGGAATACAGAGGCTGCTAGGAGATGAGATCAGAAAAGTGGGGACAAGCAGGGCCTGGTGGGTAGAAGGGTTCTATTTTAAGCTGAGAGGTGAACGAGGCCAGGCAAAGAAGAGGGATGAGGAAGAGGGTAGAAATGTGGCAGTGAAGGGTACAGCAAGTGCAAAGGCCCTGAGGCTGGGCTGAGCTGGGTGAGTTCAGGAGAATATCAAAATGCCTGCATGACTGGAGTTTCAGGGGTGGGGAATGGGATAATTAAGTTGAAGAGTAGTGGGACTCAGATCATCTAGTAGTGGGGCTTAGGCCATTGTAAGGGGTTTGGAGCAAAGCTGACACCTAAAAGGTGAAGTAGAGGTGGCCAAGTGAAGAGTGATGGGTGATATTCTAGGAAGAGGGCAAAGCAAGTGCAAAGGCCCTGAGGTGGGAATGTACTTGATATGTTCAGGGAGACATCAAGGAGGCTAAGCGAGTGAGGTGGTAGGTGATGCAGGCACAAAGGTGGAGAGAGCCAAGGTTAAGCAGGACCTTCTAGAGTAGGGACTTGGATTTAAGCCAAGTACTGAAGGATGAAGGGAAAGCAGCCAGGACAAAAGTACTAGCTGATGTTCTTGGCAAAGTAAAAAGGCTCTAAAGTTAGACTAAACTGGGAGAGTTAGAGGAATATCAAGAAAGCCAGTGTCGCTGGAGCAGAATGAGTGAGGAGGAGAGTGTGAAGAAGTGAGGTCAGGGAGGTCATGGGGAGACAGAGTCTGAAGGCTTTGAAGGCCATGAGTTAGGGATTCGGATTTAAGTTGATGCTTGAAGTATGAAGAGAGGTGAATGGTGTGCTAGGCAGAGGGAACGGCAAGTGCAAAGGCTCTGAGGTGGGACCAAGCGTAATGTGCTCAAGGGAATAGCAAGAAGCTGAGGCTAGCTGGAGCTGATTGAATGAGGGTTGGGCTACAGAGCCATGAATACACCCTGACCCCTTGGCTCTCCTGCATCTCTACCCAGGTGGATGGCATCCTTCAGTACCTGCCCTTCCAGGCAGCCGATGGGCAGGTCCAGGTGTTCCGCCAGGGCCAAGATGTAGTCATTCGCACAGACTTTGGCCTGACTGTCACCTATGACTGGAATGCCCGCGTGACTGCCAAGGTGCCTGGAAGCTATGCCGGGGCCCTGTGTGGGCTCTGCGGGAACTTCAATGGGAACCCAGATGACGATCTAGCTCTGCGGGGTGGGGGCCAAGCTGACAATGCACTGGACTTTGGGAAGAGCTGGCAGGAGGAGACAAGGCCCGGTTGTGAAGCAACCAAGCCAGGTGACTGTCCCAAGCTGGAGTCCCTGGTGGCCCAGCAGCTGCAGAGCAAGAAGGAGTGTGGGATCCTTGCTGACCCCAAAGGGCCCTTCGGGGAGTGCCACCACAAGCTGGACCCACAGGGCGCTGTGCGCGACTGTGTCTACGACCTCTGCCTGCTACCAGGCCAGTCTGGGCCACTGTGTGACGCATTAGCTGCCTATGCTGCTGCATGCCAGGCCACTGGGGCCACTGTGCACCCCTGGAGGAGTGAGAAACTTTGCCGTGAGTACCAGTAGTGAAAACTGGGGTCTCAGTCTTGTGTGTACTCATTAACATATAAATATCATTAATTCATTTAATTCTTATAACAGCCGTATGAGGTAGGAACTGTGGTTTTGCCCATTTAACAGATGAAGAACCTGAGGCTCAGAAAGGATCAGTTATATGCCCAGGATCGTGACAGCTAGGAAATCACAGATGCAGTAAATATTTTAAGATGACTGGATACATCTGGTGGCCCCGGGTCTGGTTGCCATAAGGCAGTTGTCATTCAGAGATGAGCAGTGGTACTGCCTTTAGAAGGAGCCCGGTTCCCTCTTTAGTTCTTCTTGGTCCCCATCTGGTCTACTTCACTCATGTACAACATCTGATGGGCCCCTTGGGTAGTCAATTTGAGACCCTTGCATCCGATGTGGCTGCAGGAATGGTCTTCACACAGTTTTGCTTGCCTATAAGAGAAGTTCACAAAGCCATGCATCCCTTCACCTGATTTTTACATTTTAAAATTTATTGTTGAAATATAAAACACATGTTTAAATATACATAAGTAGAAGCTTAACCATTTTTCAGCAAGAGAACAAATTTGCATAACCTGTCCCAAGAATCATAAAAAAGAGCATACAAGGCCCCTCCACGGCCTCAGAAGCCCCTTCATGCCCTCTTCCTGGCCCTATAACCCAAGAGGTAACCACTATTCTGACATCTAAAGTTTCTGAACTTAATATAAGTGCAAGTTTACATCTATAGTTTCCATTCCACAGAATAATGAGAAATAATAAGTACCTGTTTTTTTTTAATTCACTAAGCTTTGGGGATGTTTGTTACCCAGCAAAAGCTACCTGATGCAGTGATCAAAAAAGAGACTTCAGTGTATATAACTATGTTACAATAGGTTAAATACTGTTGAAACTAAAAACCAGTTCACCAGTTCCTTGACATCATCCAAAACCCAACCTGGGTTTCAGTTTCCCCAGTTCTCTAAGAAAAATGTGTTTTTTCAGTTTATTTGAATCTGAATTCAGACTAAGCCCACTTTTTAAAAAATATATTTTTATTGATTTCATAGAGGAAGGGAGAGGGAGAGAGAGATGGAAACATCAATGATGAGAGAGAATCATTGACTGGCTGCCTCCTGCATGCCCCCTATTGGGGATCGAGCCCACAACCCAGGCATGTGCCCTTGACTGGAATTGAACCCGGGACCTTTCAGTCCACAGGCTGATACTCTATCCACTGAGCCAAACCAGCTTGGGCTAGGAGTTCACTTTTTGAATAATAAGAATAATGTGTCACGGGGGTGGGGGGTGGGGGGTGGGGGGGCGGTGTATCAGGATTTTAGAGATGCGTAGGTGGGGCATGGCCAAAAAAAGGGTTGGGAACCACTGGTGTAGCTGGATTTTCTTGTAAACTGGATATTAGATCTAGAACAGTGCTATTCAATAGAACTTCAGTGATAATGGAAATGTTCTATATGGGAATTGTCTCATATGGTTGCCACTATCACATGTGGCTATTGAGCACTTGAAATGGGGCTATTGTGACCAAGAAACTAAATCTTCAATTTTATTCCATTTTAATTGCATTACACTTAAATGGCCACAGTGGCTATTGTATTGAGCTGCACAGATAGAGGGCTCTCATTGGGTTCAGTTTTAGCTTCTCATTGTTGTTGTTGGTGGTGGGTTTTCTTTTAGGAGTGAGTAGGGTTTGGAGAGAGGAACAGGGATTTTTTCTTTTTTCTTTACAACATGGCCAAATATTTTAATCTATAGAATTACTCTTCCTACTATAGAATAAAAAAGCTAAGAGCACTGCATTCACAAATACACTGCATAGATCACACACACACACACACACACACACACACACTATATACATGCATACATATGTTTAAAATACGTACCACATATGCACTTGTTACCAATTTGAATAAGGTCACTGAAAACATTACAGATGACCCGAACCACAGTTAAATAAGAAAAAAATCCTAATGATCAGTATTAGATTAACTGTGATATAATCTGTTTCCCCAGACCCCACTCAACAGAGGGAGTCTTTGCACTGGACCACTTATGTGTGAATGTGTGTGTGTGTGTGTGTGTGAGCAGTGTGTGCACATGCATGTGTGTCAGGAGGTCAACTGTGTCACCGGAGTCAGGGATTCTCAATTCTGACAGCTACTTTCCTTGCAGCACTGAGCTGCCCGCCCCACAGTCACTACGAGTTGTGTTCCCGTGGCTGCCCACTGTCCTGTGGAGACCTCCCAGTGCCCGGGGGCTGTGGCTCTGACTGCCATGAGGGCTGCGTGTGCGATGAGGGCTTTGCGCTCAATGGTGAGTCCTGCGTGCCCCTGTCCTCCTGCGGCTGCTTGTACCAGGGCATCTATCATCCTCCGGGCCAGACCTTCTATCCTGGACCGGGCTGCGATTCCCTGTGCCACTGCCAGGAGGGCGGCCTGGTATCCTGTAAGCCCTCCAACTGCGGCCCGCATGAGGCCTGCCAGCCGTCTGGTGGCATCCTGGGCTGCGTGGCTGTGGGCTCTGCCACCTGCCAGGCGTCAGGAGACCCTCACTACACCACCTTCGACGGCCGCCGGTTTGATTTCATGGGCACCTGTGTGTACGTGCTGGCGCAGACCTGTGGGACCCGGCCTGGCCTGGACCAGTTTGCTGTCCTGCAGGAGAATGTGGAGTGGAACAATAGGAAAGTCAGTGTGACCCGGGTGGTCACTGTCCAGGTGGCTAACTTCACCCTGCGGCTGGAACAGAATCAGTGGAAGATCAAGGTGAGAGCAGGGATGGAACCTGAAGGGGGTGGGGGTCCGGGATAGAAGGTGACCTGTGGGTGGGACCCAGGCAGCACTCAGCCCAAGGTCAGGAGACATAGGGCTCAGAGTGGATGTGGGAGGCATGGGGCTCCCAAGGCGAGGGCTGGCCAATCAGAGCCCAGAGTGGGGAGCCAAGGGACATGAGACCTGTTTTCATGTGGCCCAGTCTTCCCTCTCTCTGCCCTTTGACTATTCCCTCTGAATGTCTCTCCCACACCCTCTTTCCTTCCCCTCCATCTTCCCCTCCATCCACTTCCCTAGTCTCCCAGCCCGCGGCAGAACATGATGCAATCAGAGGTTGGTAAAGTTCAAGGATGGGAAAGGGGTCAAGGACAGAGGGTGATCTGTGGATAATGCCATCACTCCTTAATAGCCACAACCACAACAATAACAGAATTATGGTTTTATACAGCTGACTTCAGACCTTGGCGGCTAAGCTCTTCATACCTACAGTGTCGTTTGGTCCTCCCAGCAGCAGCTAGAGTGCCATGATTTGCTTTATTTTTTCGAGGGGAAGTCTCATCACTGGCCCAAAGGCCCCCAGCAAAAGCAGGACTTGAACCCAAGATGGTGTGCCAGGAGACAGCACGCTGTGCCCTGGGTGCTTTGATGCTTTTCTGATCGAGAAGGATTTGGTCTCAAATGGGAACTGGCATTTCACTTACACTAGAGGGTTTCCCCCAGAGATCCCACTCCAATTCAGGCACACGGCTGTTGTACTAGTAGCAATATTGACGATGAGGATGCTGATGAGTAGCTGACTATTTCATGTGCTCATGGATTTGATGTTTATATATAGTCCCTGATATAAGCAAGCTCCTAGAATACCACCTGGCATATTCCTGGCTCAAAATGCATGAGTTGTTGGTGTTATTTTCACCTCATTGAATCCCCAGCTTTGCCATGAAGTGGGAACTATTAATATTCCCACTATACAGATGAGGAAACTGAGGCATAGGCGAGGGGGGTAAGTCACTTGTCCTTAACCACTGCCCATTCCTGCTTGGGAAGTATGGTTGACTCTATTTAGGAGACTCAGTCAGGAGCATGTCTTTCTCCTACCTTCTCTTCTGATTCCTCACACTTTCAACACAACCTAATGCTCACTGTGTCTGCGTTTTAAAAGGCCAAGCAAGTACGTTAATCAGAGGTGGATTTACAAGGCTTTGTTGGTGTCCAGCAGCCTTACACTGAAACAAATGATTTTTGGTTCATGGACTTGAAGTCATTTCCCTAGAAATTTAACCTGACTTTCCACTCACTGATGATTAAGGCAAAAACCCTTAGCACCCATTTACTCTTCAAAATAAAAACTCCCAGTCACAGCTAATAATAATAGCAAGTGTTCCCAGAACACCCAACACCCATTCTGTGTCAGATACGCTTCTTAGCACTTTGCAAATATTAATATATCAAGTCCTGACAACAACACTATGGGGTAAGTACCTCATTCCCACTCAGTAGGTGAGGAAGCAGAAACAGAGCGGTGACCCTCCTGCCCAAGGTCACAGGAAGACTGTAAGGGGCAGAGCTGGTCTGAACCCAGGCAGGTGTCTCTGGAGTCAGTCACCGCAGTAAGTGGTGACTAAAGAATGACTGGTAAGGTTTTATTCCATTGAGACCTGGATTAGTTTCTTGTGGCTTAAAACAACAGAAATTTATTTTCTCACAGTTGTGAATGTCAGAAGTCCAAAATCATAGGGCTGTACCCCCTTCAAAGGCTCTAGGGGAGAATCCCGCCTTGTCCCTTCCAGCTCTTGGAGATTCCGGGAGTTCCTTGGCTTGTAACCGCATCTCCCCACTCCAATCCTTGTATTCATCTTCGCGGGCCTTCTCTGGGTATTTCTGTGTCTTTTCATCTGGCTCTTATAAGGCCATTTGCCATTGGACAGAGGGCTCACCCTAATCCAGGATGATCCCATCTCAAGATCATTATCCTAATTACATTCGCAAAGACCCTTATTTAGAATGAGGTCATCTTCTAACGTCCTGGGTGGACAGATCTTTTGGGGACCACCATTCAGCCCACTCTAAGACCCTGTTATACCCAGTTTACAAATATAGAAACTAAGGTCATACACATCTTCAGTGTCAGGCAGGGGCTTGGCTAGGGTCTGCCCGCTCAGAGTGTACCCTCTGAAGTATGGCATCTCCTACCTCCCAGGTGAATGGTGTGGACATGAAGCTACCTGTGGTGCTGGCCGAGGGCCGGGTCCGTGCCTCCCAGCACGGCTCAGACATTGTGATCCAGACTGACTTTGGCCTGCGTGTGGCCTACGACCTCATGTACAATGTGCGGGTCACGGTTCCAGGCAACTACTACCAGCAGTTATGTGGCTTGTGCGGGAACTACAACGGTGACCCCAAGGATGACTTCCAGAAGCCTGATGGCTCGCAGGCAGGCAGCCCCAATGAGTTTGGCAACTCCTGGGAGGAGGCCGTGCCCGGCTCTCCCTGCCTGCGGCCACCCACCTGCAAGCCCGGTGAAGACTGCAACCCTCCAGAGTGCGGACCTGAGCTGCAGAATAAGTACCAGCAGGAGCAGTTCTGTGGGCTCCTCACCAGCCCCACTGGGCCGCTGGCCGCCTGCCACAAGCTGCTTGATCCCCAGGGCCCCTTGCATGACTGTGTCTTTGACCTCTGCGTGGGTGACGGAAGCCAGAACATTCTCTGCAGTAACATTCATGCCTATGTGAGTGCCTGCCAGGCGCTTGGAGGCCATGTCAAACCCTGGAGGAATGAATCTTTCTGTCGTGAGTAAGGGGCAGAGAAGGCAGAGACCAAAGGACGGGGGCGGGGGGTGGGGGGTGGGTTGAGGCACAAAAGGAGAAGACCTTGGGCCCTGCACCCTCCTTCCCAGGGGCTCTGAACCACACCCACTCTTTACAGCGATGAAGTGCCCCTCCAACAGCCACTATGAGCTCTGCGCAGACACCTGCTCCCTGAGCTGCTCTGCACTCAGTGCCCCCCCTCAGTGCCCGGATAACTGTGCGGAGGGCTGCCAGTGTGACCCCGGCTTCCTCAGTGACGGCCAAGCCTGCGTGCCCATCCAGAAATGTGGCTGCTACCACAATGGTGTCTACTATGAGGTAGGAACTGGTCATCCTGAGCAGATCTGGGCCTCATCTTGGACCTGCCCTTCCCACTGCCTATCAACCTCTCAGCCTGTCCGCTTGGCATCCTTCCTGTCCCTCCCACCCATCCCTCTTCCACAACCCATGGCCCCACTATGATCCAGTGTGTCCCCTCCTACCTGGCTCCTCCCAGTTCTCACTTTTGCTTCCTTTGATCAATGTCCCCATGGGGGTGGGAAAGACTTTTGTAAATATGACCTGGCTTCCCAGGTCAAGTTTTGGCTTTGTATCCGGGTCTAGATTTTGTCGCTGTTACACCCGTGGCTACTCCTTCTGCTGCCCTCTCCCACTCTCACAGCTACTCCTTTTCTTTTGACTTGAATGTGTTTGTCTAAAGTAGTGGTTCTCAACCTTCTGGCCCTTTAAATACAATTCCTCATGTTGTGACCCAACCATAAAATTATTTTCGTTGCTACTTCATAACTGTAATGTTGCTACTGTTATGAATCATAATGTAAATATCTGATATGCAGGATGGTCTTAGGCGACCCCTGTGAAAGGGTCGTTCGACCGCCAAAGGGGTTGCGACCCACAGGTTGAAAACTGCTGGTAAAGTCTGTCTCCCTCAAAGAACTGTGAGCACCATGAGGACAGGGCCCTCCCTGAAGTTCTCCTCATATGAATTCTAATAATAGCACATCGGCAGATGGTGCTTACTATGTACCGGTCACTGTGTTAAGTGCTGTATGTGTACTATACTATACTATGATATATAAATTTTTCATTATGAAAATTTTCAAATATGCAAAAGAGAACTGTAATAAATCTTCACATACCCATCACTCAGCTTTAAAAAAATCGACATTTTCCCAATCTTGTTTCATCTCTACCCACTTTCTCTCCAATCTGTATGATTTCAAGGAAATCCTTCTCATTTCATCTGTGCTTTATATGTATTGCTAACTCAGTTATACTTTCATAGGTAGGTGTAACTATTATCTGCAACTTACAGATGTGGAAACTGGGGCATAAAGAAGTTGAGTAACTTGCACAGAATGATATGATTAGAGCAGAGCAAAAACAGGCTTCAGACTCAGGCGGTCTGCTCCAGAGCTCTGCTCCTCTTCACTCTGATACACCATTTATCCGAGACAGCAGATATTTAGTGGCTATTTTGTAATAAACAAATGAGTAAATGAATGAAAGTGAGTGAATGAATGAATTGAACCCCAAGGCCATGTGGTGCCTTAGTTTCACACACAGGGACCACCCTGATGAAAGATGTCCCTTTCCTGTCCTCTGGATCCCGCTGTGCCCAGATCACCAGATGCTGGAGTCAGAGGGCACAGATCCGCACTGATGACTGTGCCCTCTGTCCCCACAGCCAGAGCAGACGGTCCTCATCGACAGCTGCCGGCAGCAGTGTGTGTGCCATGCTGGGAAAGGCCTGGTGTGCCAGAACTACAGCTGTGAAGCGGGGCACGTGTGCCAGTCCGTGGCAGGCATCCTGAGCTGTGTCAAAGGTGATGGGCTAGGGCTGGGGCCCTTGTGACTTGGAACAGAGCACAGCGACTCTGGAGCTGAGGGTGGGTGACCTGGATCGTTATGGTGGCAGGCACAGAGGACTAAGGATTGAGGTCTTAGACCTGGGACCCCTGGGCTGGGATTCCCAGGGCCATGGGCAGAGGCCCCCCAGGCTGGGAGGCAGGGACCCTAATGGTGGAGTCCAGGCTGTGGGAGCCCTCAGAGCTGGGCAGATGTCAGAGACCCTCAGCATAAGGGAGGGACAGGCAAACATTTTCTCTAAAGGGCCAGATGGTGCCTGGCCAGTTGGTTGAACATAGTCCCATACACCAAAAAGGTTGTGGGTTCGATTGCCAGTCAGGGCACTTACAGGAGGCAACCGATTGGTGTTTCTCTCACACTTTGATCTTTCTTTCTTTCCCTTTCTCTTTCTCTCTCTCTCTCTCTCTCTCTCTCTCTCTCTCTCTCTCTCTCTCTCTCTCCTCTATCTAAAATGAATTTAAAAAACATCCTTGGGTGAGAAATTAAAAAATAAAAGACTTAAAAATACACTGAGTGGCCAGATGATTATGACCACCCCATCAGTACTTCATTGACACTTCCAAAAATACTGATTATTGAAAACTTCCTAAGCAAATACTCTCAAGGTTTTATTATTATTATTATTATTTGCATAACTACTTCATTGTACCGATGGGGTGGTCATAATAATCTGGCCGGTCATAATAATTTGGTCACTCGGTGTATAAAATAAAGGTCCAGCTTGTAAATATTTAAACTCGCAGGCCATACAGTTTCAGTCACAACAACTCAACTCTGCCATCATGGCATGAAACCAGCCACAGCCTATCTAATAGGAGGTGTAGCTCTAATAAAACATTATTTACAAAACAGGCAGCTGGCGGTGCCACAGTTTGCTGACTACTGATATGTGGGGTTAGTCTTGGGGCTTCAGACACCATCCCCAAGGGGTTTGAGAGACTGGCCACGGGGACAGGGACGGAGTCCTGAGGTCTCAAGTAGAGACCCCACCAAGGCTTGAGTCTTGGATACAGGGCCCCGTTGAGTGGAGGATCAGGATTTTTAGGGAGACCATCTCAGACTTGGGGACCTCCCAGACTAAATCTAAGATACAGAGCCACCCCCGGGACTGGTTTCTTAGGGTGACGGGCGGAGAATAATTGCCTTATTTCTGAGGCTAAGGAAATGGAACCTCCAGAACAGACTGAGACCTCAGGCCTGATGGGCAGGGTAACAGGGACTCCTAGGGAGGAGGGGTATATTGGTCAAAATCTAATCAGGAGACAGAAACCACACAGCAGCTTGAATAGGGAAAGTTGGCTGGAAGGAATTCTTTCCTTGTAATGAGGATGGACACTAAGGAACACACAGCAGATATGGCCCCTGCCCCTAAGGCTAAAGCAGAGCACGGAGGGAGGGAGGGGATGGGAAGAGGGCCCACCCCAAGGCCAAGAGGTCTCATTGGAAGGTGTGACTGTAGCCCACTGGATGGCCGAGAGGTTGTGCAGGCTGGAGCTGGCGAGCAGGAAAATGCCCACTGCTCAGTGGGTGTCCCACATGCCTCTGGCCGCATGCCCCTGGCCCCCAGAGTCAGTATCCTGCACAGATGGGAGTAGATGTTGGGGAGCAGCCAGCCTCACGCCAGGCAGCCCCTCACGGTCCTCTCTCACCTGCCCCCAGAACTGTGCCATGGTGTGACGTGTCGGCCACAGGAGACGTGCCAGGAGAAGGGTGGCCATGGTGTGTGCGTGCCCAACTATGAGGCCACGTGCTGGCTGTGGGGCGACCCCCACTACCACTCCTTCGACGGCTGGGACTTTGACTTCCAGGGCACCTGTAACTACGTGCTGGCGACAACCAGCTGCCCAGGGGTCAACTCCCAGGGCCTGACACCCTTCACTATCACCACCAAGAATGAGAATCGAGGCAACCCTGCTGTGTCCTATGTGAGGCTTGTCACTGTGACTGCCCTCAACATCAACATCTCCATCCACAAAGGCGAAGTTGGCAAAGTCCGGGTAAGTCCCACAGGGTGGTCCCCTGAGCCCCCAGCTGGGCAGGAGGGGTCCTGCCGGCCACAGTTAGGAGCTCAGTGCTCTCTTCACTTAGGCCTGAAACAAAATGGAAGCAAAGCAACAGTTACAGCAACAACATTAGTTCTCTGTTGGGAATTCAATGAGCTCACCCCTTTGCAAAGGGCTTTCATGTAGGACTTCAGCATTTTACCTTTTCCATAACTGGCTTTGTACCCAGGCTCTCCGTGTGAGCTGTGTGATGTTGGGCCAGTGATTACTTGGTGGGTCTCAGTTTCCTCATCTTAGGAATGGGGATCACCGCTAGTCCCTGCCCCACCGTGAGGGGGTACACATCAAGTGCTCAGCTGAGGGTCTGACCCCAGGAAGCCACCATGAATGTTTGTGAGGGAACAAATGAGAGGCCTAGAGACTCCAATGTGGAGCAACATTCAGGGAACTAGAGAGAGATGGGTCACCCTTTCTGCCCAGGGTAATGGAGATGCAGATTATTGGCGGCTCCCAGCCATGCAGGCCAAGTGAGGGAGGCAGAGGCCAGGCTGGGCCTCCACACCTTGAGTGCCCTCTCTTTACCTCCCGATCCCCCCTTCCCCGCAGGTGAATGGTGTGCTGACAGCGTTGCCTACCTCTGTGGCTGGTGGGCGGCTTTCAGTGACTCAGGGAGCATCCAAAGCAATCCTGGCAGCCGACTTCGGGCTGCGGGTCAGCTATGACTGGAACTGGCGAGTGGAGGTGACGCTGCCCAGTAGCTATCATGGTGCCGTGTGTGGGCTCTGTGGGAACATGGACCGCAACCCCAACAATGACCAAGCCTTCCCTAACCGCACACTGGCTCATTCCATACCCGTCTGGGGTGGAAGCTGGCGAGTCCCAGGCTGGGACCCACTGTGCTGGGATGAGTGTCAGGGGTCCTGCCCAACATGCCCTGAGGACCAGCTGGAGGAGTACCGGGGCCCTGGTTTCTGTGGACCCCTGGCCGCTGACGCGAAAGGCCCCTTTGCAGCCTGCCATGCCCATGTGGCACCTGAGAGCTTCTTCAAGGGCTGTGTTCTGGATGTCTGCCTGGGCGGCGGGGCCCATGACATACTTTGCCAGGCTCTGGCTACCTATGCTGCCGCCTGCCAGGCTGCTGGCATTGTCATCGAGGACTGGAGGACACAGGCCGGCTGTGGTGAGTGCTGGGGTGAACAGGGCAGGACTTGGGGGTGCGGGTCCTGTCTCTGCAGGGCTGGTTTGGTTTCACTCCAGTCCTTGGTCTTTTTATTTCGTTCTGTTTTTGTCTCTTGGTGCTTTTCCTGCACCTTCCTGTGATTGTCTCTCTGTCTCTATTGCTCATTCTCTCTCTCCTGTCTCTGGGTGTCTGTTTCTTTCTCTGTGTGTATCTCTTGCTCTGTTTCTCTATCTCTCTGTCCGTCCCTCGGGGTCTCTATCTCAGTCTCCTCCCACCCTATCCTCAGATCCCACCCTCTAACACCATTCTCTCTCTTTCTCCTCCTCCCCCTCCTTAATCCACCTACAGAGATCTCCTGCCCCAACAACAGCCACTACGAGCTCTGTGGCCCACCATGCCCTGCCAGCTGCCCGTCCCCTGCGCCCCCCACGATCCCAGCCCCATGTGAGGGCCCCTGCGCTGAGGGCTGCCAGTGTGACGCCGGCTTTGTGTTGAGCGTAGACCGCTGCGTTCCTCTGGATGGGGGCTGCGGCTGCTGGGCCAACAACACTTACCACGAGGCAGGCAGTGAGTTTTGGGCTGGTACCACCTGCTCCCAGAAGTGCCACTGCGGACCTGGGGGTGGCTCGCTGGTCTGCAAGCCTGCCAGGTGTGGGCTCGGTGAAGTGTGTGCCCTGCTGCCCTCAGGCCAGTATGGCTGCCGTCCCGTTAGTACGGCTGAATGTCAGGCCTGGGGTGACCCCCATTACATCACTCTGGACGGGCACCGATTCGACTTCCAAGGTACCTGTGAGTACCTGTTGAGTGCACCCTGCCGTGCACCACCCGCTGGTGTTGAGAACTTCACCGTCACTGTTGCCAACGAGCACCGGGGCAGCCAGGCCGTCAGCTACACCCGCAGCGTCACCCTGCACATCTACAACCACAACCTGACCCTCAGCGCCCGCTGGCCCCGACAGCTGCAGGTAAGGGGTCCGTGGATCAGGCAGGAGCACATGCCAAGCCTGAAGTTGCCTGGGAGTTAGTGGCCTGCCAATCCCTGAGTACCAAGCACAGGTTCAGAGCATAGGCCTTGGAGCCAGATGGCTTGGAGCGGTGGCTTCCCCACCTCTGAGCTTTTGCTTATTCCTCTAAGAAAAGTATCTGCTTCAGAGGGTGGTATGAGGAGCCAGTGACATCGTGACTAAAGATTATTACTATTATTGCTATTATTAAAAGGAGGGAGGTCACGTGCTCAGGGTGCCCACGCCCCTTCCTGCCCCCTCCCACTCACACACCCAGGAGGTAGGAGACAGGATTCCAATCTGAGTCCTGGCCGGTCACTGCCTCCACCCACTCCACACGCCCGCAGGTGGACGGCAAGCTCGTGGCGCTGCCCTTCCAGCTGGACTCCCGCCTGCGCGCGCACCTGAGCGGCCCCGACGTGGTGGTGGCCGCGGCCACCGGGCTCTCCCTGGCTTTCGACGGGAACAGCGACGTGCGCCTGCGCGTGCCGGCGGCGTAACGCGGGCGCCCTCTGCGGCCTGTGCGGGAACTACAACCGGGACCCCACCGACGACCTGACGGCGGTGGGCGGAGACCCCGGGCGCTGGCAGGTGGGCGGTGCCGCGGGCTGCGGGGAGTGCGTGCCCGGGCCGTGCCCCGCGCCCTGCACGCCGGAGCAGCAGAAGCCCTTCAGCGGCCCGGACGCCTGCGGCGTGATCTTGGCCCCGGACGGCCCGCTGGCGCCCTGCCATGGCCTCTTGCCGCCCGCGCAGTACTTCCAGGCCTGCTTGCTGGACGCCTGCCAGGCCCAGGGCCATCCCGGAGGCCTCTGCCCGGCCGTGGCCGCCTACGTGGCAGCTTGCCAGGCCGCTGGGGCCCAGCTCGGCGATTGGAGGCGGCCGGACTTCTGCCGTGAGTACTCATCCATGCGTGGGCCGCAGAGTAGGGGTCTCCCCGCCTCACCTTTCACAGGGCCCTGAGACCAGAGCCTCTCCTCCACCTGCCTCTCCCGAGCCAGCTAGCTCCGTCAGAGAAACATCTTGCCATTCACTCGCTAAATGCACCAGCTCACATACTGCAGTGGGAGAGGCTCTGAATCACCTGGTCTGAACACCTGGGTCCAGCAGACCCTCGGGGAACATGCGCTCAGATATCTGAGGCAGATAAAGGGTGTTGGCTGACCCCCGTCAGAGCTGCACAGCGAGACACACCCGGCGAAGTAGATTCTCCCAGGTACCCCTGGTCACAGAGACCTTGGAAGTTACACCTGGTCAGATGCCCCTGCACTGTTTCAGACACTGAAATACACAGGAATTGGTCCAATAATATCAGACAGGGACTCTGGTTAGAGACACGGTTAGATACACCCAGGTGGAATCCTGACCCGGACATAGCCCTAGGCAGGTAGGTACAGATTCACACGAGTCACACCCCAAGATACATCTGGCCCACCCCCAGTCAGATTCACATCCTGAATACCCACAGCTGGCTTAGACTTGCATAGATATGCATGGTCAGGTTGATCAGGTTGGCACACAACGTGGTCAGAGAGACCTGGTCCCCGGAGCCCCACACTGAATTTCCCGGTTGGATGTGCTGGATCTTACACCCGCTCAGATCCCTGGACAGATTCACTCATGAAAAAGGCAGGTAGAGCATTCAGACCCAGGTGGGCAGGTGCTTCCACTCTGCACCTCCCCCTGGACCATCCCCTCTTGTCCCCACAGCCTTCCAGTGCCCTGCCCACAGCCACTACGAGCTCTGTGGTGACTCCTGCCCTGTGAGCTGCCCCAGCCTGTCGGCGCCAGAAGGCTGTGAGCCAGCCTGCCGGGAGGGCTGCATCTGCGATGCCGGCTTTGTGCTCAGCGGCGACACCTGCGTGCCTGTGGGCCAGTGTGGCTGCCTCCACGAGGGCCGCTACTACCCCCTGGGCGAGGCCTTCTACCCAGGCCCTGAGTGCGAGCGGCGCTGTGAGTGTGGGCCGGGCGGCCAGGTCAGCTGCCAGGAGGGCACAGCCTGCCAGCCCTATGAGGAGTGCCGAATAAAGGACGGTGTCCAGGCCTGTCACCCTAAAGGCTGTGGCCATTGTGTGGTCAGTGGGGGCATCCACTACAATACTCTTGATGGACGTGTCTATGATCTGCATGGCTCCTGCTCCTATGTCTTGGCCCGAGTCTGCCACCCACAGCCTGGGGATGAGGACTTTGCCATTGTGCTTGAAAAGAATGCGGCTGGAGATCCCCAACGCCTGGTGGTTACTGTGGCTGGCCAGGTTGTGGGCCTGGCTCATGGCCTGCAGGTAAGTAGACATGGTCTTGCCCTGGGAATCTGAAAGGGGCCCTGCCTTGGGGACACTGAGGGGACAGGATCCTGCCCTGGGAAGTTTCTGGGAGACATGGTTCTCCTTAGGGGTCTAAGGAGGACACTGCCCCACCCCAAAGTGACCAAGAGGGACACAGCTCCACCCTGGGAGTCTAAGGGGACAGCCTTATCCTGCCTTATCTGTGGTTCTGTGAGTTCCTGACCCACCTGATCCTTCCGCCCAGGTCACTGTGGACGGCGAGGCTGTAGCCCTGCCTGTGGCTGTGGGCCACGTACAGGTGACTGCTGAGGGCCGCAACATGGTTCTGCAGACAGCCAAGGGGCTGCGGCTTCTCTTTGATGGCGATGCCTACATCCTCATATCCGTCCCCAGCCCCTTCCATGGCCGAACCTGTGGCCTCTGTGGAAACTTCAATGGCAACTGGAGTGACGACTTTGTTCTGCCCAGTGGCACTGTGGCCCCCAGCGTGGATGCCTTTGGAGCTGCATGGCGGGCACCCGGCTCCTCCCAAGGATGTGGCGAAGGTTTTGGGCCCCAGGGCTGGCCTGTGTGCTCAGCAGAGGAGACAGCGCCGTATGAGAGCATCAAGGCCTGCGGGCAGCTCCGGGACCCCAAGGGCCCCTTCGCAGCCTGCCACCCGGTGCTGAGCCCCTCTGAGTACTTCCGCCAGTGCGTCTTTGACCTGTGTGCCCATAAGGGCAACAGCACCTTCCTCTGCCGTAGCCTGGCTGCCTACACAGCGGCCTGCCAGGCAGCCAACAAGGCCGTGAAGCCCTGGAGGACAGACAGCTTCTGCCGTAAGTGCCCATAGGGCTCCCCAAAGGCCTCCAGACCAGGCTTGAGGATGCCCCCTGATCTGCTTCCATCCTGCCTGCATCTTAGGAGCAGTCCCTCCCTGTTGAAGGACCTCCACCCTAGCTTCTCCCTCAGCACACCCTACTGGCTTCTCTCTGGCCAACTCGCTGTCTGGTCCTTCTCAGACACCTTCAGGGTCCCGTTCTCCAAACCTCAGATGCAGTTCTCCTTAGGTCTCATCCTGGACCCTTTCTGTGGTGACCTGGAAGGGTGGGTGGCAGGTCTTTAGTACACAATAAAGCCTGAGTCTGCGACTCAGCCAGACCCCACAGTATGGGAACATATCCCCTCACATCCCCAGGACAAGGCTGCAGCCCTCTCAGATTCCCAGGACTCTGCCTCTCAGATGCCCCCCAGTGAGGGGGTATCTGCCTCCTTCAGATCCCCAGGACAGGGCTGTGTCCCCTCCCATCTCTAGGACAAGGCAGGGGGCCCTCATGCCTCTCTGCAGGGCTGTGTCTCCTTCATTCTCCTCAGGGCAGGACCTACTTTCAGGGCCATTATCCATCTCCATGGCCTTAGATTTGTCTTCAGTGCTGAGCGTGGACACTGTCTGTCTCTAGCCCTGACCTCTCTCCTGACTGCTAGCCTCAGGATTCCAGTGGCTTCCCGGACACTTCCTCTTGGGCGTCCTTAGGGTTCTTCATACCTGCTGTGTTCCCGTATGACATCAGCTTTTCATCCCAAACTTGATCCTCTTATTTCCCAACCCTGGTACTTATCTCAGGGCAGCCATACATCCACCAGTTGCTCAGCCAGAGCCCTGCGCCCCACCCTGAAGGTTTCCCCTGGGTCCTCAGCTCCATTGTTGCCCCATCCTCGCCCTGACCACTCTGCCTATACCTCCCCGATGCAGCTCTGATCTCACTGGGCCAGCACTGTTTATCCCACTGATGTGATCTCCAGGGCAGGGCCTGGAGCTGTCTTCATCACTTGTGTCCCCAGGGCTCAGTGTGCAGGCATGACCCCACCCTGCCTTCTCTCTCTGCAGCACTCAAGTGCCCTGCCCACAGCCACTACTCCATCTGTACACATTCCTGCCAGGGCTCCTGTGCAGCCCTCTCGGGCCTCACGGGCTGCACTTCCCACTGCTTTGAGGGCTGTGAGTGTGACGATCGCTACCTGCTCTCCCAGGGCATCTGTGTCCCTGTCCAGCACTGCGGCTGCACCCATGATGGCCGATACTTGCCAGTGAGTAGGGGCTTGAGGTGGGCAGGGAGGGTGGAGGGGCTTGAGGGAGACTCAGAACTTGAGGGAGACTGTGCTGACCTACTCAAGGATGGGGATAGAGGAGCCATCCACATTTCCTAGCTGTGACATCCTGTATTAGTTTCCTGTGGCTGTGGTGACAAAATGACCATAAATTTGGTAGCTTAAAACAAGAGAAATTATCCCCCCACGGTTCTGGAGGCCATGAATCAGAAATCAGATCACTGGGTCAAAATCAAGCTGTGCTCAGGGCAGCACCCTCTCCAGAGACTCTAGAAGAGAATCCACTGCTTGCCTCTCCCAGCTTTTGGTGGCTGCAGGCATTCCTTGGTTTATGGTCACATCACTGCAGTTTTTGTTTCTGTGTCATACTCCTCTTCTGTGTGTGACATAAAAATTCCCTCTGCCTCTCTTAGAAGGATATACATGATTGCACTTAGGGCCTATCCAGGTAATCTCTCAATCTCAAGATCCTTAATTTAGTCACATCTGCAAATACCCTTTTCCCATATAAGGTAACATTTACTGGTTCCAGCCATTAGGACTTGATATCTTTAGGGGGCTGTATGGTTGTTATTCACCTACTACAGTCCGTTCCCTGAGCCTCATTTTTTCATCTGTAAAATGGGGTTTATCATCATCCTTGAGCCATTGGTGTCTGAGGATTGGGTGCAATTTGCACATGAAAGGCACCCACTGAGCACTGGACCTTGCCCTCCACTGCTCAGTAAAATTTACAACAGTGCAGTAGGTAGTACAGCTAAAAACAATTTAATAATGTAAGTTGAAAGTTAATTTATTTTTGTTATAGGTGATTTATTTTTATTATTTATGTTTTTTGAGCTCTTACTCTTGTTACCAGACTGCTTCTGGCAAGGTTTGGGACCTTTTGCATGTCAGGTGACTTCCAGGTTCTTGACTTGTGCAGGAAAAAATTCAAGATAAAGTTCAGGTGAAAGTGAGTTATTAAAGCTTAGGACAGTGAGGCAAAAGAAGGTCCTTGGAGACAGGATCAGGAGGTAAACCTGAGATGAGCTGCCACTGCCCACTGCTTTCCTGGTTGTGAGTCTCATCAGAACTCTTAGCAGTGGTTCTCAACCTTGGCTGCACATTAGAATCACCTGGGAATCTTTTTAAAATCCTGATTTCTGGGCCTCATCCTCCAGAAAGTCTGTTTCTTTGTTACTAATGTTGTGGACCCACCCCATAACAAAGAAACAGAATTTCCGGAGGATGAGGCCCAGAAGTCAGGATTTTAAAAAGATTCCCAGGTGATTCTAATGTGCAGCCAAAGGTTGAGAACCACTGTCTTAGAGTTTAGGATAAAGAAGGCAAAAGGACACGTGCTGGCTGGTGTTCTTTGTCCTGCGGGGTTTATCTGTTTTCTATGGGCAGGAATTTTAGGGGAGGTGCTAGGGGAGGATCTCCACAGAGTTTTCATTAGATTTCTGGGTGTGTTATTTACTAGGCTGATATTTTTAAATGGGCATATAATGGAGTCTGGTCAGTTTTGCCTCTATCTTGAATTAGTCTGGATCTAACTGGGTTTTGTCATCTACCTCCATGACTGTGGTGATTTAAACCATTTGCTCTTAGGCATCTTCACTTAGGGAGGGTAGGGGTTTGTGATGCATTAGCTTGCTGTTAATTGATCAGCCGTTCCAGCCATTTGTTCAACCATTGGTTTCGGTTTCCTCATTCCACTTGCCGGGGAATTTTCCTAGTTTCTTACTTACCTACCTCATTACTCTGTACCAAGTTTGTTACAAATGTTAATTCATTTAATAATCATAATATCCCATGAGACATTTGAATGATACAGAAATTGCATAAAGAGAAGCCAGCTCAAGGCTGCCTATTAGAAAGTGGTGATACTGCGAAGCACAGCCAGCTCACCCTCTGAACTACTAGGCATCCTACTTCTTCAAAAGCATATTTATTAAATAAAAGAAAGGTGGGTAACCACATTCACCCTCATTCATCCCAGTGTTAATGGCAAAAAGGTGGGCTAGAGGGTCTGGATGTGCAGGACTTCTGGAGAAAGAGATGCCAAACTTCTGCTTCTTCAGGTCTCACAGCCAATAGGAAGCCCTCCTTGACCCCTTAGGCTGGGTTAGGTACCTCTGGACTCCCACAGCCCCCTGTCTTTTTCCATCCCACTCTGCCAGTGCTGAAGGGTTTTTTGGATTTGTGCACCTGGGGTGGAGATACAAATGTGGGAGTCATCAGTTTAGAGATGGTATTTATTTGTTTTATTTCATTCATTTATTTTAAAGTTTTTGAACTTTTGTTTTTAAAGACTTCAAACTAAAGAAAACTTGCGAGAATAGTACAAAGAACTCAACTGTTGCCCTTTTGCCATGTATGCTTTATCATCCTCTCTATATAAATATATATATATACATTTTTTGAACCATTGAGAATATGTTACAGACACAGTGCCCCTTTACCTTTAAGTGCTTTAGCGTGGGTTTTCTAAGAATAAGGAAATTTGTTTAATACCACCACAGTACAATTCAAAATCAGGCAATTAACACTGATTCAATACTATTATATAATCTGATGATGTAATTCTAATTTCACCACTTGTCCCCATAATGTCCTTTATAACAATCACCCACCCCCAGGATCAGGTCCAATTAAGGAGCAGACACTACTTTTAGTTTTCATGAGATTTAAAAAAATAATTATCTTTATTGTTGGAAGTATTACAGATGTCCCCCTTTTTTCCCCATGGACCCTCTCCACCACCTCCCAGGCCTTCACCACACTATTGTCTGTGTCAATGGGTTATGCATATGCATATGAATTCTTTGGTTAATCTCTCCCCACCTGAGATTCATCAGTCTCTTCCATGTTTCTTTGTCTCTGGATCTATTTTGTTCATCAGTTTATTTGTTGAGATCAACAGATAGTAAATAAGATAGAAGGGAAAAAAAAGATCTAAGGACTGAACCTTGGGCAAGGAAGCATTAAGGATTTGGGAGGAACTTGAAAATGGGTGAAGAAAGAGCAGTTGGTTACGTAGGGGAAAAAACACACAGGAGAAAGTAGTTTCCTGGAACTGGATTTCCAGGGCCCTATGTTCTGGACTGTGGGTGCCAGGACTCTGAGATGTTTCCTGCTCACCCCTACCTGTGTCTGTTAGCTTTTGCTGGTTACAAACTACCCCAGAACTTAGTGGCTTAAAATAGCTATTTATTTAGTTCACATTTCTGCAACCCTGCAATTTGGGCTATGCTCACCTGGATGGTTCTTCTGTTGTCCTTTAGGCTCACTCATGTAACTCTAGTCCCCCGGTGAGTTAGCTTGGAGCTAGTTGAGTGTCGTCAGTGGGGATTGTTGTCTCTCTTGCACGGGGTCTCTTGTCCTCTGGCAGACCCAGGCTTGTTTTCATGGTGGCCCAGAAGGAGAGTGGGGGAGAAGCTGTAATGTCTTGAGGTCTTGGCTTGAAACTGACACAGCACTGTTTCTGCTGCATTGTGAAAACCAAAGCATAGTTTAAAGCCAACCTGGATCCGTGGGGAAGGGGAAATAAACTACATTTCTTAATGGGAGTTGTTGCAAAGTGATCTGCATAGTTCAGAAGGTTGAAGGATTGTGGTCATTGTTGCAATCGACCACACCACGGTAACCTGGCCCCTCTCTGTGCACAGGTGAACTCCTCCCTGCTGAGCTCAGACTGCAGTGAGCGCTGTTCCTGTTCCTCAAGCACTGGCCTGACATGCCAGGCAGCTGGCTGCCCTCTGGGTCGCGTATGCGAGGTCGAAGCTGGGTCCCGGGACTGCTGGGTCCCCCCTGGTCTCTGTTCCCTCTTTATGGGCACCAATCTCACCACCTTTGATGGAGCCCACAGTACTGTCAGAACCCCTGGCATCTACGAGCTCTCTTCCCGCTGCCCAGGAATACAGAAGACCATCCCCTGGTTCCGTGTGCTCGCTGATGTCCACTCTTGCCATGACAAAGTTGAAGCTGTGGGTCAGGTTCACATCTTCTTCCAGGATGGGCTGGTGACTGTGACCCCAAACAAGGGCGTGTGGGTAAGCCTTGGCACGAGGGCATGTCTCCCTTGGGCTTTGTCTTCCTGTTGCGGTGTCCCTCCATTCCTGGCTGCCTGTCTATCTTGCTATCTGTTTTCTTTATCTAGATCTCTACAGTTTGGTCTCTGGATTTGGTCTAACCAGCTGAGCTACCTGGCCAGGGCCATTTACTAGTTTTGGTGTTAGTTTTGACTCTTGGTTGCAAATGACAGAAAACCAAATTCAAATTTCCTTGAGCAAAGTGAATTCATTGGCCCGCATAATTAGAACATCCAGGGAGAGAGCCTCAGGAGAGGCTGGATCCAGGTGCTCTGGCAGTATTGTCTGGATGTGTACCTTCATCTTTTAGACTTGCTGTTTTCCAAATCATCTTCATTTTCTGTGACTCCTTACAATATCCCCATGACACAGGAACTATTATTATCCTCATTTATACTTTCATGTATAATGAGGGAAACTAGAGCCCAAAAAGGTAAAGTCATTTACTCAAGTCACTCAGAGAATGCCTAGGAGACCCAGGCTTGAACCCACCAGCACTCATGCTCTTAACCACTTTGATGGGAACAGGGCGCTGGTGGTAAGTGTGTAGATACAGGGAACCAAGATGGATTCCAACTACAGTGCTCAGTGGGAATTTCCACTGACACTGTCAATCACAGGCCACTTGATCCTTCTGCTTTCTCTTAGGGACCCCTCAGGCCCATTGTTTGCATCAAGAGTCCGTTCCAGCCCCACGTGCCCCCTCCATTCTGCCCCTGGACTTCCTGTCACCTACAACTGCCTTTTATTTGCTAAACCCATGGTTCTCATCACCCCAATTCCAGATTTCTGAAAGAGAGAATCTGTTTGGCTTAACAGGACTAATGCTGACTCATAGTCTCCTCATTTACAGTTCATATATGATAGAGCCCATGACCCAAGCATAGATGTCAGGTTGCACTAACGTTCCCACATGAGCACATCTCTATTTCCACGACCTATTTATTGATTGCAGAGATATCCACTGGTGTCTTCTAGGTCCAGTCGGGAGAAAAAGCCCAGGCTCCACACACTCCTCCCCCAGTGGATGGTTTACATCCTTCCACCAAAGCACGGCGATGGTCCGAGACTCAGCCCTGGTGGAAGTAGGGGGGCTGGAGTTCTCTCTTTATTTATTTATTTTTTTAAATATATTTTATTGATTTTTTTACAGAGAGGAAGGGAGAGGGATAGAGAGTTAGAAACATCGATGAGAGAGAAACATCGACCAGCTGCCTCCTGCACACCTCCCACTGGGGATGTGCCCGCAACCAAGGTACATGCCCTTGACCGGAATCGAACCTGGGACCCTTCAGTCCGCAGGCCGGTGCTCTATGCACTGAGCCAAACCAGTTTGGCGTGGAGTTCTCTCTTTAAAAAAATCAGTCCTTTTCTCTGGCCATCTGCTTGTTTCATAATTCAGGTTAATGGACACCTCCTCTTTCAAGAAATGATTCTCTACACAGCCAATAGATCCATTCTAAAATTATAAAATGGACCAGGTCATTCTGCTCTTTAGAACTCTGCAGTGGCTTTCCCAGAACAGCGTTCCAAACTCAAGCCACCTCCCTTCCATGCCCTACAAGTCCTTGAGAGAACAACACCTTCTGGCCTCTCCAGCCTCATTCCCTGCCTCATTATGCTAATAACAGGCCAACCTGGCCTGTATGCTATTTGTACAGAAGCCAAGCTTGTTCCCACCTCGGGCCTTCTCATTTGCTGTTCCCACTGCAGCAGTGCTCTTCTCCCAGAGACTCTAAGAGTTGGCTCCTGCTCGTCCTTCAGGTCTGAGTTCCAGCATTGCTCCTACAGGGAGATCTTTCCTGAATACCTGCAGACACTCTCACTCTTCATCCCAATCTCAATGCTATTACTCTCTCTTATTCCCTTCAAGGCTCTTATCACCATCTGAAGTTATCCATTATTTCTTTGTTTGTGTTTGCTGCCTTCCTTCATCACTAGATATGATCCTTAGATGGGCAGGAGTCCTGTCCATCTTGGTCAGTACTTTGTTGCCAGTACCCACATCAGGGCCTGGAACCTAGGGGGTGCCCAGGAAAAGTTTGGTTTTCTGACTACATTCAGCCCTGTTCCCTCTGCATCAGTCCATGTGCTGGGTAACACAGATGACTCAGACCCAGTCCTTATACTTTTAAAGCTTACAGCCTGGTTAAACTTTCCATTCACCTCTCCAGCTCTCCTTCGCTGCATCCATCCCTTCTTCTTCTCTCCCTCCTTCTAGCCATCTCTTCTCCCACCTCTTTCCATTTTTCAACGCTCTCTCTCTTCTTCCCTTCCTTCCTCCCCTCCCCTCCCCTCCCCTCCCCTCCCTTCCTCTCCCCTCCGGTCAAGTCCGGATGGGGACTTTTTCATCTAAGACTAACCTCATAGATATGAGATGAGAGAAATAGAAGTGGGAAAGGTTAGGGCAAAAATAGAATACTTCGGACTAGTTATGGTTGTGGGAGATATAATGATGCTCTGTAACCATGATTGCCTTGTGTGGTGAAAGAAAGACATTCTAACTGGCTGGGAGTTGATGCCTCCAGGACCTGG
>NW_005871233.1:2356506-2367485 GCF_000147115.1 Myotis lucifugus | reverse complement strand
CTTCCTTCCACCTGTCTGTCCCTCCATCCATGCATCCATCCATTCATCTATCCATCTTTTCAGATCCATCTACCCTATCTTTTCTATCTGTCTACATCTCTCTTCAGTCATCTGGCAGAGGAAGACTCAAGATACTAAAACATTTAGAAAAAAAGAACTTTCTTTCAAACAAAGTTCTTTAGGGAGTCTAACTTTAGAAGGATTAATTCATCAATGAAAAGAGACAACAGTTATATAAAGGAAAAAACTCATAAGATTACCAGGTTAACTGAGTTTACAGCCTATGATAGAGAAACAGTAATTTTCTCATGTGATCATTATGCTTGCTAGGGTATTACTTGGCTTCAGACATCAGCATTGAAACAAATAAGGGGTGAAGTTACTTTTGTTAGGGAACCACTAACTTACAGGACATCTTCAAGGGTTCTTTTATTTTGAAAACTAGAACTATGTACACAGGATGACACTGGTGTTTGATTGATTGTTGGTCTATCTGGTACAAAGTAACCCCTTGTATATATGCTTACTGATCTGTTGATCCATCTCTGCATTCATCCTCTCTCTAATCTTCTCTCCGTCCATCCAAATCTCCAACTAAATTATGTATCCATCTCTCTATCCTTTCAGGTCTTCATCTGTTTCAGCATCGGCTTCTCTGCTTTTGCTCCTTGAACTTGTTATCTTGCTTGGGGTCTTCGTCCTGGTAACATCCCAGCTCTTCTGTGGCTCTAGCCTAACTTCTGTGTCTCCCCCCGCAAAAAAAACACAGGTGAATGGTCTCCGAGTCCGAGTAGATCTCCCAGCTGAAGTGTTAACATCTGTGTCTGTGAATCGGAATCCGGATGGCTCCATGCTAGTCCAGCAGAAGGCAGGGGTCCGGGTACAGCTGGGCACCAATGGGCAGCTGACTGTGATGGTCAGCAGTGCCCATGCTGGGATGCTGTGTGGTGCCTGTGGAAACTTTGACGGGGACCAGACCAATGATGGGCATAACTCCCAGGGAAATACAACAGTGGAGCACTGGAGAGCACCGGACTTCTCCCCATGGTGAGGATGTAGCATGGAAGCCAGTTTACTTGGGGCCAGGGCACCTCGATCCTCATGGGAAGGAAGCAGTTGGGCGGGTGCTCAGTCTGTAAGAGCAAGTGCTAAGTGTCTGTCTCTTGCAGTCATGACTGACCAGTTATCCACTGGAAATGAGGACTTCAGGACCTGATCCCTCTGGAGGCTGCAATAATTCAAGGATGCACTGTATCACTGTGTATTCTTTCCCTGCTCTCTCCCTCTGCTGAGCTGCTGAGGCTGATTGTGAGAGCATTGAATAAATATCTTAAGCTAAGCTGCATGCCCATGTGTCTTTTTAAATATATACATATATATTTTATTGATTTCAGGGAGGAAGGGAGGGTGAGAGAGATAGAAATATCAATGATAGAATCATCAGTCAGCTGCCTCCTGCACACCCCCCATTGGGGATAGAGCCCACAACCCAGGCATGTGCCCTGACTGGGCATCGAACCATGACCTCCTGGTTCATAAGTAGATGCTCAACCACTGAGCCACACTGGATAGGCACCCATGTGTTTTATTCCTGACTTCCTGCCTGCATAGTAGGGTCAGATGCTTGGGGAATCTGGCACATGATGAATATTTATTGGTGGGTGAAAGGATGGATGGATGGATGGATGGATGGATGGGTGGGTGGGTGGCGACATAGGTGGGTGGATTGGGAGAGGGATGGATGAGGGGATGAGGAGATGGGGAAATGTATTAGAAGAATGGGTGGATAAAAAGATGAATGATTGGATGGAGGGCAGGAGTAGAAAATGGAATAGGTCTAGCTTTACCATTTCTTTTTTTAAAAAATATATTTTTATTGATTTCAGAGAGGGCGAGAGAGAAACATCAATGATGAGAATCATTGATAGGCTGCCTCCTGCACACCCCACAATGGGGATCGAGCCTTGCAACTCGGGCATGTGCCCTGACCAGGAATCGAACCATGACCACTTGGTTGCCAGCCTGGCAGCTTTATCATTTCTAACCCTAGCAAGTTAATGTCTCTGTCACTTAGTTTCCTCATGTGTCTTAGTCCATTCAGGCTGCTGTAACAAAATACCATATAATAGGGGAGGGGGGTTATAAACAAATTTATTTCAGGCTCTGGAGGCTGAAAAGTCCAAGATCAAGGCACCAGCAGATTCAGTTCTGGTGAAAGCCTGCTTCCTGGTTCATAGATGGCTGTCTTCTTGTGTGTGCTCGCATGGCAGAAGGACAAGGGAATTATCTGGGGCCTCTTATAAAGGCACTAATGTCATTCATAAAGGTGCCACCCTAATTGTAACTGGACAATCAATGGGTCCGTACTGCCTGTCACTACTTGAGCCAATTAAGCAGAGACAGGGTTGAATCATATGTGAGTGTTTATTCCAATACTGGCGGCAGTATGGGAGAGCAGCAGGTCATCCACAAAAATCTGCTTTGCAGCCCCCCATAAGCCAGCTGCTTAAGGATTACATGGGGAACTAGGGATTACAGGCATGGGTAAGTAGGAGGCTGGGGTGGGACTCCATTGTTCAGGCAACAAGGTTGTTAATCTTTCAATGATAATAGGCAGTTCTTTTTTAATATTTTTATTGATTTCAGAGAGGAAGGGAAAGGGAGAGAAACATCAATGATGAGAAAGAATCATTGATTGGCTGCCTCCTGTATGTGCCCGCAATCCGGGCATGTGCCCTGACCGGGAATCAAACCATGACCTCCTGGGTTCATAGGTCGAAGCTCAACCACCGAGCCACGCCAGCCAGGCAATAGGCAATTCTTGAATGGAATGGTTTCAAGGTTGATTCCCAGGTCCAAAGCTGGCTCCCAGGTCCTGGAGGCATACAACTCCCAGCCAGGTTAGAATGTCCTTTCTTTAACCACACAAGGCAATCATGGTTAACAGAGCATGATTAATATTTCCCACAACCATAACTAGTCCGAAGTATTCTATTTTTGCCCCTAACATTTCCCCACTGCTATTTCTATCATCTCATATCTATGAGGTTAGTTTTAGATGAAAAAGTCTCATCCTGCCCTAGCTTGTTAGGCTCAGTGGATGGAGCATCAGCCTGTGGACGGAAGGGTCCCGGGTTCGGTTCTGGTCAAGGGTACATGCCCAGGTTTGGGGCTCAATCCCCATGCAGGAGGGGGCATGCAGGAGGCAGCCAATCAATTATTCTCTCATCATTGATGTTTCTATCTCTTCCTCCCTCTCCCTTCCACTCTGAAATCAACAAAAATATATTTTTTTAAAAAAGAAAGATGCTTCCTTATATCTGAAAAACAAAAAGTTTAAGAATCAGCAATACTGCCGAAACCGGTTTGGCTCAGTGGATAGAGCATCAGCCTGCGGACTGAGAGGTCCTGGGTTCGATTCCGGTCAAGGGCATGTACCTGGGTTGCGGGCACATCCCCGGTGGGGGATGTGCAAGAGGCAGCTGATCGATGTTTCACTCTCATCGATGTTTCTAACTCTCTCTATCTCTCTCCCTTCCTCTCTGTAAAAAATCAATAAAATAAAAAAAATTAAAAAAAAGAATCAGCAATACTTTCAACAAAACTTACAAAACCTATATAATTAGTTTTGGTTTATTCAGCCCCATAATCAAATTTTTGTTTCTTCTAATTTTTCCTGCCAGTATTTCTATAAATCCAGATACTTTATAGAGTTCTAATAATTTGCATCCAGTTCAAAGGGTATGATCTGAAAATATCAGTCCTTCCATGGATCCCTCAGAAGATGTATATTTTTCCAGATGCATCATAACAAAACAGTGACTGTCTCTAAATGACAAGAAGAAATTTAAAATGACACAGTTATGAACTTGATTATAATGGGGATATTGAAGGGAGAGGGATAGAGAGTTAGAAACATCGATGAGAGAGAAACATCGATCCGCTGCCTCCTGCACACTCCCTACTGGGGATGTGCCCGCAACCAAGGTATATGCCCTTGACCGGAATCGAACCTGGGACCTTTGAGTCCGCAGGCTGACGCTCTATCCACTGAGCAGTGACTGTCTCTAAATGACAAGAAGAAATTTAAAATGACACAGTTATGAACTTGATTATAATGGGATATTGTCCTTTCTACAAAATATAATCCACAATATTATAACTAACAATTAGTTATAAATGAAAGCATATCAGAATCTATTTAATATGCATATATAAATAGAATATAGTTGTTCCTTTAGTTTACAAAGTTTCCCATGTATCTATAAGTAGAAAATTTTCCTTCATGAGAGAGAAAACAAATCCTTGAGGCATTCCAGGGTCTATTGGAATGACTAAAGCCAATTTAGGTCCAGAAAAAGTATTTTAAAATTTAAACCCTGGGAAGTTTGTCAAACTTATTATACCAAAAGAGCAGATATCATTATTATTAGGAATTCAAGGTGACAAAGGGGTATTAAACACAAACATAGGCTAGCAACTTTTCAGTTCCCATGATTACAATGGCTCTTTTAAAAAAAAAAAAAATAAATAATCAAGTACCTGATTAATATAACATATAACCATTTCAATAACTTTACTCCCTGGGCAAAAACAGGAAAGACCTTTTCCCTTTTAAGACTAGAAAAGGACTCACCCACATGAGGTTTATTCTCTAACTTCATTTGTCCTTGGGTGTGGTCAGCAGATGACACTAATTGGATTTCTGCTATCTGTCTCCCTGAGTATGTTGATATAAGCTATTTACCCTCTGGTTAGGGAGGCAAAATTCAAATCATTTACTCTTAAGTGTCCTTGGTTTAGGGCAGATAGGATTTACTAGATGGCTCCAAATTGCTGTTTAACCATCTCAATTTCCCTATTCTACTGTTGGCTTACTGGCCTGTGTCATTTATACAACTTCCTTTCAACATTTCTCTTCGCAAACATTCTACAACTTTCACAAACTTTCTACAACTTTCACTAACCTTTCTTCACAAACCTTACAACTTTCAGAAATAACCAGCTTTAGTATCCATTTTTTCCCTTCTAAATGCATCTCCATGCCTCATGCCTTCTATTACATCAAAACCATAATTTCTTTCCAATTAGTTAGAATTCTTAACCTTTAGGAACCTTTATTTTTAGATGACATATAAGTAATTAACATTCCTCGGATTAGCAATACATTCACATTTTAAGAGATTTCAAATAAAATACAAGACTTATTCATTAACAGATTCAAATCTATCCTGTAGACTTTCCATACAAGGCAAACTCAAATTAATATTTCAGTATCCTGTTACTTCAAAAAAAACCTATTTAATAATTTTTATTATTTAACCTAGCAAACTCTTCCAAAGTTTTAAGTTACCAAAGACTTTGGAAAACTATGTTTAGGCATATATAATTATCACTGGAAAAGCTTTATCATATTCCCTCCATTTTAGTTATATTTATTTTGCCTTTACAACTTTGAGATTTTAAAGCCAATTATTGTTACCCAAGGCATTTTCTTGGCAATTTTTGTAACAGGGATAACTCACCGGACTCTAGTGGCTTTAATGTGAAAGTACTATTTTATTTTTCTTTGCAAAATTGGAGTGGCCCCTGCTGCTATTTCTGCAGCCTGCTGGAGGGCACTTCTGCAGGTCTGTTCCTCCTAAGAAAAAGACTCAGGGGGTTTAGAAGAGTTTATTTCCCATATTTTTTCTTTCTGAGTAGACTAACAATATGAAATCTTATATATAAGAAGAGATCTTAAAAACAGAAACAAAAGCCCTACAGTAAATAAATGAGTACTCTCAAAAGGGTGGACTGGGACGTTAGCCTTAGAATCATATCTTACACTAACCCAGCACAGCAAATGGAGGATTCCTTATGTTCATAAAACGATGAAGAGCAAACTAAAAACTAAGTCCCCCAAAGATAAGGAAGCAACCAAAGAACATCAGTAACCAGTTACATCACAGACCAACAAGAACGTTCACTAGCTACTAGTTTTCAGCGGCTGATGCTTTGAGAGGGAGAGCAGGAAGGGTCCCCAAGGCTAAGAATTCTCGGCAGCTGCTGGGAAGTTCCTGTAATCCCTGCCACGGGTCCAGCCTGCCACAAGTAGATGGGGTCCCTAACAAAGTGGGATGTGCCCCATCTTTAAACAAATTAAAGCAAACAACAAAGAGACACAAAACAACAATCAACAGAGCCACTCTATGTACAATATTTACAGGTGCACACAACCTACAGACAAGAGCTTCACACCATGCCCCTTCTCTGTCCAGCCACAGAAATCTCAAAATGCCCTGTGTTTAAAACAGAACAAAGCAGAGCAAGGACCACTGGAGGTCCCTTGCCACCCAGAGCTGATCAGGCTCACCCAGACAAGAGGCAGTCATACACAGTACTGCCATACACAGTACATACCTCCTTACAAGGAAGCCCAGATGAGAGGCAGCAAGTGCTTCTCGTACCATATAAACATGCTTAATTCCTCCTACAAAAACACTTGATTCAACTTAGGTGTCAGGTGAGATGACAGGGATTGCTGAGGTTGCAGCTGGAACTCAAAACAGGAAAATTCCTGGCAGCACTGCAAGTAAAGAATCCAGGCTTCAGCACCAGGAATCCCCAATCCAGGCAGTAAGCGGGATCCTTCGGACTCACCCAAGAGGAGTCTCTCCTTGGTGGTTGCCAGAATATGTAACCGGACAATCAGTGGGTCCGTACTGCCTGTCACTACTTGAGCCAATTAAGCAGAGACAGGGTTGAATCACATATGAGCGTTTATTCCAATATTGCCGGCAGTATGGGAGAGCAGCAGGTCATCCACAAAAATCTGCTCTGCAGCCCTCCCATAAGCCAGCTGTTTATATAGGGTAAGACAAAGATTACATGGGGAAGTAGGGATTACAGGCATGAGGAAGTAGGAGGCTGGGGGGGGCGGGGGGCCTCCATTGTTTGGGCAACAAGGTTGTTAATCTTTCCATGATAATAGGCAGTTCTTGAATGGAATGGTTTCAAGGTTGATTCCCAGGTCCAAGACTGGCTCCCAGGTCCTGGGGGCATACAACTCCCAGCCAGGTCAGAATGTCCTTTCTTTAACCAACACAAGGCAATTATGGTTAACAGAGCATGGTTAATATTTCCCATAACCATAGCTAGTCCCCAATATTCTATTTTTGCCCCTAACATAATGACCTAATCCTCTCCCAAAGGCCTCATTTCCAAATACCATCTCATTGGGGATTAGGTTCCAACTGTTATGCCCAGATTTCAAGATCCCCAATAGACCACACCAGGGAGCCACCCGTGTCCGATGCAAAAGCCAAGAGTCTTTTATTCAAACCCAGGCTTGGCTCCCCTACCCTCCTTACTGACACAGCAGCAAGTGGCAGAGAGAGGGCTAGCCCGGTGGGAAGAGGAGTTTTATAGGGGGGTGGAGTAAGGGGAGGAGAGGGGACTGTGGGCCCTGCCAATTGGCCAGGCGCAAGTCGGTGTCTCGTTACACAGGATGTGGTCATATCTATGGCGCGCACTTCCCTTGATTGTCATTGGTTAGTTTAAAGAAATCCTGGGTGTGGCTAGCAGAGGCTTGGGCTTCCAGGAAGAAGCCTTGCTGAGCACATGGCTGCCCAAAAATGGAGGACCCAGGGTAAGATGGAGGGCGTAGTCCTCGCCCTTTCACCAACATAAGAATTTTGAATTGTTCCCAGAGTATATTGTTTCTTGTTGGGAGCCATTATAAATCACATATACATCTCCAGTTTACAGCATAATAGGTTTATGGCTCCTCCAAGCCAACTCCCGGTTTGGCCTGGAGTTAAAAGATAACATACCCTCACCCTAAGCACAAAGCTGCTACATCTCCGCTGATAAGCTCACAGCTGCGACATTCCAGAGCTACATTCCTAGTGATAGGCTACCTCCTTGCCCACCCCCTCCCTCTAGAACAACATAAATACTACCCGCTGTAAAAATAAAATTGAGGCTTGATCAGAACTTTGTCTTGCCTCCATTTCTTCGCGTCTCCTATCCTCTCATTCCTTTGCAGGATTTGGTGTGGAGTACCCACGATGCGTGCCCTGCAGGTCGGGGCAGTTTCTGTGTCCTCTCAGTGGACAGAAGTAGGAAATACATACACACATAAAAGTCCAGGAGTTCTTGCTGATACCTCCAGTTCCAGTCGAATACCACAGCATCTTGGCCTTCCCAATTTCATATCTGTATCTCCTACAACAGTGAGAAACCTGGCTCTCAACATATTTCATCTTTTATTCAATCCTCCAATATACAGAGACTATTTCAGAACTGCTAATCCATGCCACTGTAAAAAAACAAGCCTGTTAGGTAGAGTTCTGTATTTGTTTGTAATTCTTTTCATCTTTAGACTAAGGGTATATTTCAAAGTTCTGTGTTAAAAAGTTACTTGAGTTAGTACTTTTCCCCCTTCAATGTGGTTTGTTATTCGTTTGGAATATAATTTGGTAATTTATAAACAGAGCTATTTTATTCAATATTTTTTGTTTTAACCTTTATGAAAATATGTAACTAAATTTTTTAAAAAAAGAATTTTGAGGGGACAGAAACTGTCAGTCAATAGCATTATATTTAAAGTAGTATTTATCATCCAGAGTTTGAATGAGGATTTAATGTGTTTACCCAATCCACAAGGAAAAAATTGAAGTCTCTCTTCCTTCCCAAACGTGTCCCCACCTTTCCCATGGATAACCTTCCCCACCTCAGTGAGTAGCACAACTCAGTCTGGCAGCCAGAAAATGGGAACTTATTCTTGCTTTCTCCCTTTCCTTTGCCCTCCACTCAGTTCATCAACATATCTTCTTGGATTATATCAAAACATACCTGAAATCTGCCTGCCTTTCTTTTGTTTGTTTTTTTAATATATTTTTATTGATTTCAGAGAGGAAGGGAGAGGGAGAGAGTGAGAAACGTCAATGAAAGAGAATCATTGATTAGCTGCCCCCTGAACGCCCCCTACTGGGGATCAAGCCCACCACCTGGGCATGTGCCCTTGACCATAATCGAACCTGGGACACTTCAGTCTGCAGACCATGCTCTAGCCACTGAGCCAAACCAGCTAGGGTTGCCTGCCTTTCTTATCATGCCCACTGTCACTACCTGGTGCACTTGGAGGAAAGATTTACAACATACCTAATAAAGGATTAATATCTACAATATGCAAATTAATAAGAAAAAGACAGTGGTTGAGTATATGAACAAGCAAGTGACAGAAAAAGAAACCTAATTATGTTGAATGCATTTAATATGTCAGGTTATTCTGAGCTTCACAATAATCCTGCAAAATGAGTACAGATATAAAGAAATAGGCTTAGTGAGGTTAAATAACTTGGCCCAGGGCAAACAGTTGATAATGATGGAGCCTGGATTTAGTGTGTTACCAATGCCAGTCCTTTCCACTGACTCTTGCTGTTGAGTCTCACCTAGTTCAATTTCCTTTCAAGAAAAAAAAAATTAAGAGGTACTAAAAATAAAGAATAAGCAGCAATCCAATAGAAAAGTGGGCAAAGATCTGAACAGTTCATAGAAAAAGAAATACAAATGCTCCTTAAAGATAAAAAATGCTCGTTTCTGTCCACAGTAAGAGAAATGCAAATTAAATGACCCAAAGACACCACCTCTCACCTCTCAGATAGGCAAAAATACAAAAACTCAACATTATATTTACTGAGAAACAATGAGGAAAAGAATACTATCATGTTACCAATAGAAATAACGCAGCAAAATGTGGCAGTATCTAGCAAAATGACAAATGCATTTTTCTCTTGACCCAGCACTCTTACCACTAGGAATCAAACCCAAAAATACAATGACAATAAAAGGATGTAAGCCAGAGGTTGTTCATTGCATTGCTCTTTATAATGGAAAAAGACTGAAACAACTCAGATGTCCATCGTAGGGGACTGGTTGATTAAATTACACTTCATCTACATGATGGACAACTATGCAGATAAATGAAAACTATATTGTGAGGTGAGGAAAGCAAAATTAGAACAGTGTACATAATAAAAGAGACCTAAGAGAAATTAGAACAGTGTACATAATAAAAGAGACCTAAGAGAAGGAGCAAGGGGCTGGAGTACCGGTAATGTCCTATTTGTTGACCAGGGAGATGGTTATGTGAGTTATTGCCTTTGCAATGACTCATAAAGCTGCACAGTTACATGCATCTTTCTGTAAGCATGTAGTACCTCAAACAAAGTTTTAAAATCAATAAATTTTAATCTCAATTATAATCTCTGAAGATTCTTGGCCAAAGAAGTGGAGAGAGAGAGAGAGAGAGAGAGAGAGAGAGCGAGCAAATGATGGGTAGTTAGAAACCTGATTTGAACAAGCAGCAATTTTTTAAAATCATATTTTTAGACCATTGAGGAAATAGGAATGTAGACGTTACCCGATTATTAAAAGAATTTCTTGTTAATTTTGTTACGTGTGATAATGTAAGAAAATGTGTTTTTTTTTAAAGAGATGCATAGTTAAGTATATGGGAGTAAACAGGCATCATATTGGGATTTGCTTTAAAATACTCTAGCCAAAAATAAAAAAGATGGTGCAATAGATAAGGTTGACAAAGTGTTGATAATTGTTGGGGTTGTGTGATACATAAGTGGAGGTTTCTTATATTCTCTACTTTTGTGTAGGATTTAAAATTTTGTTTAAAATATTTTTTAAAAATATTTTTATTGATTGCATAGAGGAAGGGAGAGGGAGAGAGAGATACAAACATCAATGATGAGAGAGAATCATTGATCAGCTGTCTCCTGCATGCCCCCCACTGGGGATCGAGCCTGCAACCCTGGTATATGCCCTGACCCGGAATCGAACCATGACCTCCTGGTTTCATAGGGTCAATCACTGAGCCATGCTGGTGGAGCTAAAATATCATAAAACCCTAATACGCAAATCGACTGAACGGTCACTATGATGCACACTGATCACCAAAGGGGCAGATGCTCAATGCAGGA
>NW_005871233.1:2344093-2356053 GCF_000147115.1 Myotis lucifugus | reverse complement strand
GCCAGGGCAGTAAAAATTTTTATATTAATTCAGGTCGTGAAGGTCCCCAGTCAATAATAGCCCTCTGACGAGTTCTGAATACTTGGTCCTCATTTAGTTTTTCCACTGAAATGTGTACGTAAGACTAACCCTTAGGGCTCTGCTATGGCCATTTCTTCATTCAGTAAATATGTTTGAACACCTACTATGTGTTCAATTTGAGATGTCTTGTGTTAGGCTGAAAAATTCCCCAGAAAGAGCAATCATGATTAGAGGGCTGAAACTTTCTTTTTTCTTTTTTTTTTTTTTTCGCTAAAAGTATTACAAAGGGTATTACATAAGTGTCCTTTTTTCCCCCCCGCCCTTGACAGGCCCCTGCCCTCCCTTACCCCCCAGTGTCTTATGTCCATTAGTTATGGTTATATGGATGCATACAAGTCCTTCGGTTGATCTCTTACTCCCCTCCCTCCTGTCCCCCAACCCTCCCTGGCCTTCCCACTGCAGTCCGTCAAACAGTTTGAGGCAGCTCTGCCACTGTATTTATTATTGTTCAAAAGTTTGTAATGGTCTTAATTATCCATGAAAGAGTGCGATCATGTGGTATTTTTCCTTCATTGACTGGCTTGTTTCACTTTAGAGGGCTGAAACTTTCATCACCTGCCACATCTGGGAAAGGGAGAGAGACTGGAGGGTGAGTTAATCACTAATGGTCAGTGATTGAACCAATTGCTCCTATGTAACAAAACCTCCATAAAAATGAGCTTTGGAGAGTTTCTAGGGTGGTGACCACATTGAGGTGCTTGAAGGGTGACACTCCTGGAAAAGGCATGGAAGCTCCACGCTGCTTCCTCCACACCATGCCCTGTGCATCTCCTTCATTTAGCTGTTCCTGAGTTGTATCATTTATAAGAAACCAGTAAAAGCATGTAAATCGTTTTCCTGAGTCTTATTAACTGTTCTAGCAAATTACCAAACAGAGGAGAGGGTTGTGAAAACTGATTTACAACCAGCTGGTCAGAAGTACGGGTGACTTGACTTGCCACTCGTGTCTGAAGTGGGGGCAGTCTTAAGGGACTGAGCCTTCGAACTGTAAGAACTAATGCTAGTTCCGGGTAGGTAGTGTCTGGATTGAACTGAATTGTAGGACACCAGTTGGAGTCTGAAGAGACTTGGAGAATTGCTTGGTGTGGAAAACTCACATATTTGGTGTCATAGTGAAAAGTATGAAGACAGAAAGAATTTCTTTTACAGCATATGAGCTAATAGGTGCAGTTGGCTGGTAGAAATGCAGATAGGAGGATATTGAAGTTCTCTTGTGATTGCTTCTACCTTCTCATTCAAGTAGGAAGCAGGGTCATCAGATAAGAAGTAACAGAGGAGGGGAAGGTTGCTTTTAAAAAATGTATGTTTTTATTGTTTCCTGTAGTTTTTTAGGGGGGGGGAGGGAGAGGTAGAAATATCAATGATGAGAAAGAATCATTGATCGGCTGCTTCCTGCACACCCACTACTGGGGATCAAGCCCGCAACCAGGGCACGTGCCCTGACCCGGAATTGAACCAGCAACCTCTTGGTGCATGGATTGATGCTCAACCACTTAGCCATACTGGCTGGGCCAAGGTATTTTGTTTTGTTTTGTTTTAATCCTTATATGAGGATATGTTTTGTTTTGTTTTGTTTTACTTTTTTTAGAGAGAGTGAAACATCTATCAGTTGCCTCCCATTTTTACAGAGAGGAAGGGAGAGAGATAGAGAGTTAGAAACATCGATGAGAGAGAAACATCAATCAACTGCCTCCTGCACACCTTCCAACGAACTGAGCCACCCAGCCAGGGCAGGAGAAGGTTTTTGAAAGAGGAGAACGTGTAAAATAATCTTTCAAGAAAATAGGTCCAACCACTTTGGAAAACAGTGTGTCAGTTTCTTTAAAAGGTGAACATACTCTTACCCCGGGGACTCAGCCAATTGATTCCTGGGACTCTTTTCAAGAAAAATCAAAGCTTATGTCCACACATATATTTGTATACATGAATGTTCATAGCAGCATTATTCACAATAATCCCCAAACTGGAAACAACTCGAATGCCCATCAACAGGTGAACAGATAAACAAAATGTAATAGATCCATACAATGGAATTCTCAGCAATGAAAAGGAATGATCTACTGATACACTTAATAACATGGAACATAAAAATGACAAAAACTGAACACATGATGCTACATATTATATGATTCCATTTGTACGAAATGGGAGTGTCCCGAAATGGAATTGTGGTGATGGTTGCACAACTGTATAAATTCATTAAAATTCACTGAACTGTACTTTTGAAACAGGTGGGTTTTATGACATGTAAATTGTATCATAATAAAGTGCTTAAAAATTAACACAGGTTACCAATACAACTAATAGGGGGAAAATAATATGGGAAAATGAATGGGTTAGGGACATGTGCTGGAAAGGCTGGGCAGCTTAGGGCCCACTTGGGTTTGTGGTCATGAACACAATGTGAGACCAGTCAGAGTGGGTGTGTTTTTCTCCACCCACATTAAGCTGCCAGGGTGCAGGTGCAGAAGGTGAAAAAGACAAACTTAGAAAAGAATATGTTGTGTGAGCAAAGGAGTGGTGATGATGATGGGTGGGAGCCAGGCTGGGTAGTGTGGTCATGAGTGGGTGAGGGCCGGGGAAAAGGTGGTCAGCCTAATGAATTGTTGGGGCTGTGATTGTTGGAGCAATAGCTCTAGAGGGAGTTAGCTGGAGAGACAGGAGTGATGGGCAGACAGCGAGATACATGTAATTAAAATTCCATAGGGGCTGCGGTTTGGGCGCCATCATTGTCTGGGAATGGGTCTTTCTCCCCAACCTGGTTGGGACCTCTGGGCTGCCACAGTCACCACTGAGTCCCCCACACAAAGTCCAGGTGTGACTGTGAGAAGGAGGGTTGGGTACACGACAAGATCTCTAGAGGAGAGGAGGTCAAAGCACCAAGAGGCCAGAATAGTCCAGGATATTTAGAAATCACCAAGAATTATAATAGGAGCAGCTTGAGTGGCAGTGAGCCTGGAGTTAAAATAATGACGTGACTTGGGAGGTGATAGAGCAGGCAAAAAGGATGGGAAAAGGAGCTATAGTATGTATAAGCTTCAAAGTTAGGGACTTAGAGAAGAGAGAGAGTGAATGGTTTAGAAGTGGCAATGAGGAGCAAGGAGGATCTTGTCCCATCTAAGGCCCGTTGGGCATGAGAGTTGAGGAGGAGAGAAACAGCCCCGGCTTAGAAGGGCTGCATGAAAAACATGTCTTCAGGAGAGAGCTAGGATGTGTTTAGAGAAGGAAGGCAAAGGAAGTTAAGGATATGGAGAGGTATTTGGAAAAGCCCTCGGTGCCTCCCTCATCCCAGCCTTAACCATTCTGCCTGTATCTTCCCCATTCCAGTCCTGACCACTCTGGGCTGACACTGTCTGGGGACCAGTCTGTCTCCCCCACTGGACTGGCATCTCCAGGAGGGCAGGGCTAAGATTGTTTCCGTCAACATTGTGTCCCCAGCACAAGACCAGAAGGCACCCACTAATTACTCACTGAGAGTGCTAATTTCAGGTCTGAGGAGCAAGTTGGCAGGTGAAATACCTGCAAGCCAGGAGATAGTGCCAGGATTCCAGAAACTGGAGCTGGCAACCTTAAATCTGCACTGTACTCTGTATTTTTGTCCTTTAAGGAAAAAAAAGTTTAATTGGAAGGCAAACTAAAATTCGTAAGTATGGACCATTATCCTGGATCAGAGCCATTTGAATTATAACACCGCTCCTAGAAATCTGGAATAGACTCAGCAGATTTTCCATGTTAATAAATTTTCAGGAATGATTCTGTGCTCTGGAACAGCCTTCCCAGAGAACTCAAAACACCACTGAACACCCACTCACTCTGCGCCAGGCCCTGTTCTAGGTATGAGTGAAACAACAATGAAAGACCAGTGGATTCTCCTGGAGGTTATTTGTAATTTCTCATAATAGCACTCTTTGGATTTGTGGAAAGAATTTAAGCATAAATATTAATATTATAACACTACAAAGCACAAAAATCCTCAATACTTATGCAGAATCTGCTCAATCTTCAGCCATTTCTCTGCCCGCACCCTGATCTTGTCTACCCTTGTCTTCTGCCTGATCCATTGCAGAAGCCCCGCCAAGGCCTTCCTGTTCTTATCCCTACTCCCACACTCTGTTTCCTACATGCAGACAGAGTGGCTCCATGTCAGATCATGCTTATGCTGTGTTCAGGACCCTCCCATAGGTCCATCCCACCCAGAGTAAAAGCCGAAGTTCTCACCATGGTCCAGGAGGCTGCACACAATGTCTTGTTACCTCTCTACCTTCATCTCCTCCCACTCTTCCCCAGCCACACTGCTGTTTCTCCAACTCTCTTTCCCTTTCCTGCCTCAGGGTCTATGCACCTGCAATCCTCTTTGCCTGGAACTCTCTTCCCCCAGGCAAGAGCTTGCCTCACTCCTCACCGCCTTTAGCTCTTTGCTTGTTGGATACCCCATGAGAACTTTCACTCCTCCCTCAATGGTCCCTATCCTCCTCCCTGCTGTTATTTTCTCCAAAGCACCCGTATTTGCCTTATAACAATCAACATGTTTGGTGTCTCTTTCCCCATTAGAAAATGAGTTCCAGGCCTGGCTGGCGCGGTTCAGTTGGTTGAGCGTCCTCCCCTGAACCAAAAGGTGGTAGTTCATTCTGGTGGGAGCACGTGTGTAGGTTTTGGGCTGGTTCCCCAGTAGGAGGCATGCAGGAGGCAGCCTTAGATGTTTCACACATGGATGTTTCTCTTCTCTTTCTCTCCCCCCCGCCCCCCGCGCCTCTCTAAAATCAAATATATATATATATATATATATATGGCTAATATGCAAAGTATCGAGTGGGGATTTGCGTGTCTTGTTTACCGCTGTATTCCCAGCACCTAGAAAAGTGTCTGGTACAGACAGGCGCAAAGTTAATGCTTTTCTAATGTATTAATGGGAGTCCAGAGTCGTCCACGTTCTTGAGGATGGAAATGGGTCAGGGAAAGGTTTTGGGGGTAGAGGGGACCTTAGGGAGTTACCCAGGACTAGAGAAGAGGGGCAGACGGCACAGCCCACGCGAAGGCTAGGGATGAGCCCTGATTACTGGAGTGCTCAAACCAGTGAAGGAGGAAGCTTGGAACAGAGTCTCTGCTCCAGCAGAGGTAGCGCCCTGCGGTCCCGAAGCCCTGAGCTCAGGCATCCCGCCCACAGAGCGCAGGGTCTGGGCGGGGCTGGGGCTCCAAGGGGCGGGGTTACGTGATTGCGTCACACGTCGTACGTCGCCGCGGGCGGGCGGCCTTTTCCACGTGCGAAAGCCCCTTACTCGTGGGGTTCCGAACGCCGCAGAAACCGGACCCGCGCCGCTCTGCTCTCGCCATGAAGCCAGGTGCGGGGCGGGGCGGGGCGGGGCGGGGAGAGGGTAGGAGGTCAGGGACTGGAGCCGGCGGGAATGGGGTGCGGGGCCTTGGCCTGGAAGCAGGGGTTCTGAGGCCCGGGTCCGCGGCGGGGAGGGAGTCCTGGTTCCGTGTCGTGTGGGAGAGGGTCTTGGTTCCGCGCTGTGGTTAATTCTGAGCCTAGGGTCCAGGTGTGGGAGTGTGTGACTGGCTTCGGAGGTCACGGTCGTGTGTCGAGAGTCTGCCCTGGGCTGGGCGTCCTGAACTGACACCCGTCTCATTGGGGTCTTGATCAGGTTCTCGGGTGTTGGAGCGGGGCGGCAGTCGGTGTTCGTGACCCGAGTTTGGGTCCAGGCGTCTGGGGTCGGAGCTCTCCGGGCTTCGGTTTGGGGGATCTCTCTTGGTTCGGAGGTGTCGTCTCCGAGAGTTGAGTCTAGGAGGCCCCCGGTTGCCGCCGCTACTCCGTCCCCTTGGCCCCCAACCCGCTACCTTCTCGGAGCGGCCGGAGACGGTGAGGACTCCCGGCTTGATTGCCCGCCTCCCTCTGGCCCACTTTCCCGCTCCACTTCCTCCCAGGGGGGCGGGTCCCTGAGGATGGAGCGGAGAGCGTGGGCCTGGTGCTGCTCAGGTACGCGGTGCGCAAACTTCCAAGTCCAGGGTAGGATTAGCGGGGTCTGGGAGGGAGGCGGTCACCGGGCGGGAGTGCTTTTATTTATCCGATTTTTCTCCAGATTATGATGATCCCACCCCACCACCCTCCGGAGGGAATGCTGAGGGCCCTGGCTTTGACAGCAGAAAGGCCCCAGTTCAAAGTTTCCATCCCGGCTCTGCTTTTTAACTTACTGTGTGACCTTGGGCAAGTGGTTTTACCTCCTGGTGCCTCAGTTTTCTCATCAATAAAATGGCGCCCAGTTACAATTTAGTAAGATCTTGTTAAGAAAAAATAGCACTGGGCGGTAATCATTTTGCAGCATATAAGTGTATCAGATCAAAGGTTGTACACTTTAAACTTACACAGTGTTATGTGAAAATTATAGTTCAGTAAAGCTGATAAAAATAGCACAGTGCTTGAGATACAATAGTGTTGGCTCCAATTGTTATGTTTATATTTTTTTTCAAGGGGAACACAATTAGGACCCTTATTCCTGGTATCTCAGCTCTTCCTCAGTCAGCCTGCGCCCATCCCTCCAACTTGCTCCACTGGAGTTGGGGAAGTCTCCCCACTTGGGACCAAAAGCGTCTGTTTTCTGCTACAGACACTTTTGCCCCCTCTCAGCCTGTGGAGAGGTTGGGTCACCTGGTGAGGGGGGTTTGTGGATCCATGGCCCCTTCCTAGTTCTCTTTCTCTTCCGTGGTTGGGGATCTGCTGATGGAGTGGGGTGGGAGGTGCTAGGACAGTGATGGCGAACCTTTTGAGCTCGTCGTGCCAGCATTTTGGAAAACCCTAACTTAACTCTTGGTGCCGTGTCACATATAGAAATTTTTTGATCTTTGCAACCATAGTAAAACAAAGACTTATATTTTTGATATTTATTTTATATATTTAAATGCCATTTAACAAAGAAAAATCAACCAAAAAAATGAGTTCGCATATCACCTCTGACACGCGTGTCATAGGTTCGCCATCACTGTGCTAGGATGTGTATCTTCCACTGAGACCCTGGCATTGCCACAGGCATCCTGTGATCTGGTTCTCCCAGGAATGGAGGCTACACATTCCTCCCAACCATTCCCCTCAGTGTGTTTGGATATGAAATTGTCAGAAGTTAGCTCTTCAGGGGGATTTTAGTCTGAATAAGAGAGGAAGCTTTGGGGAGATTCTGAGCAAGGACCCGATGTGTCAGACTTGATTGACACTTGTTTTTTTAAAGGACCCTCTGTAAAAAGTGTTTAGGGGAGCAAGAGTGGAAACAGGCACATTAGTAGGAAGTTGGTTGCGGTAATCTACAAGGAGATGATGTGACTTGGACCAGGGCAGTAGCAATCAACCTGGCTGACAAATTGTTACCATTTGGAATAGATTTTAAAGACAAAATCAACAGCTTGTATGTGAGTGTGAGAGAGGAGTCGCGGATAACCAAGGGTTTTGGCCTGTGAGACTGGAAGGGTAGAGTTGCCATTTTTGAGATGGGGAAGGCTGTGGGAGGAGAAGTTTTTGGTGAGGAGTGGGTAATTTCAGTACATTTTTTATAAGAGCCCCAGGATTTGAAATGGATCAAGATAGGTTTTGAGTGTCTGGGACTAAAAGTTTATTCTCATACCCATTGTACTCCATGCCATGCCCCTACTTTCCAGGTCTCTGTTCTGTCAGGCCTGAGTAGAGAGTCTCTTAGACCTAATGGTTTCTCCCCTAAGTAGGAGGGAGGACTCATTGCCTTAAGTTTGAATAATATTCAAACTGTGTGCTAGGCAGTATACTAAGTGTTTTATGTGTATTGCCATTTAATCTTTTCAAGTCTATGAAGAGGGCACTGCATTATCTCCATATCTCTGTTTTAGAGATGTTTTCAAGACTTCCAGGAACCTTCTCTACTCTAGGATTGCAAATGGTGTGGCCATCTCCCTGTGTGGGATACATGAACTGCTTGAGGAGAGGAACCAGGGCTCTGATCACCATCGGATCTCCTGCTTCTTAAATGAACAGGGTGGCTGCTTTCTCCATGAAGCAGAACCCAGAGGCTTAAGAGTCATCAGCAGATGGTGTACCTAATATTTCTTGAGCCTATACTTTGTGCCAGATGTTATGCAGGGTGCTGGGGATGCAGTGGTGACCAAAACAATTAAATATCCCTGTTCTTTTGGACTTGGTTCTAATGGAGGAGGCAGGCATTAATAATGTTAAAAATGCCATGGATGAGGCCCTGGCTGGGTAGCTCAGCTGGTTACAGTGTCATCCTGATAAACCAAGGTTGTGGCTTCAATCCCCAGTCAGGGCACATAAAAGAATCAACCAATGAATATATACATAAGTAGAACAACAAATTCTCTTTCTCTTTCCCCTTCCCTCTCTCTCCATCTCCCCCCTCCCCCTCTCTCCCTTATTCCCTCCCTTCCTCTCTCTAAAATCAGTCAATTAAAAAAAAAATACCATGGATGGTAATTGTTAGGGGGGAAAAAGAAAGTGGGGTAAAGGGCCAACATGGCTCAGTGGTTGAGCGTTGGCCTATGGACCAGGAGGTCATGGTTCGATTCCTAGGCAGGCCTTATGCCCAGGTTGCAGGTTCAATCCCCAGTGTGGGGCATGCAGGAGAGAGAAAGAAGAAAAGGAAAGAAAGAAAGAAAGAAAGAAAGAAAGAAAGAAAGAAAGAAAGAAAGAAAGAAAGAAAGAAAGAAAGAAAGAGGGAGGAGCCAGAGAAGGAAAATTTAATCAGGGACCTGAGTACAGTGAAAGAGTGGGTGAGCCAAGCAGATGTTCACAGGATCCAGGCAGTGGAAACAGCAGATGTTAAAGGTTGAAAAGCTGGAAAGTGAGTTTGTTTTGGGGGAGGAAGAACATAGTGCCCAGCATAAAGAGAGTGAGGTCAGAAAACTTAGCAGAAGTCAGAGCCCTGTGATGTTGGGTCTCAATTTGGGCTGCATATTAAGATAACCTGGACAACTTTAAAAAGCTCCCATACCCAGGCCCTAGCCAGTTTGGCTGAGTGGATAGAGCATCGGCCTGCGGACTATAGGGTCCAGGGTTCGATTCTGGTCAAGGACACATGCCTTTGTTGTGGCCTGATCCCCAGTAGGGGCATGCAGTAGGCAGCCAATCGATGATTCTCATCATTTGATGTTTCTATCTCTCTCTGAAATCAATAAAATCAATAAAGTTTTTTTGTTTTTTTTTAAAAAGCTCCCATACCCAGGCTCCCACCTAAGACAATTAGAATGTCTAGGTTCCAGGGATTAGCCAAAGGTGAGACCCACTGCTTTTAGGATGTTCGGAGCCAGAGAAAGGAATTTTGATTTCATTTGAATGTGATTGGGAAATCACTGAGGAGATTTGGAAAGGATACTGATGAGATCTGATGCCCTGTTTTAAAAAGGGCATCACTAGCTGTAGTCAGAGAGGGAGGGTAAGAAAAAAGGTTAACAAATCTTGGTTATGTGTAGGAGTTTTGAAACTTAATTTTTACCGATTTATTAGGAATAGCTATTAGAAGTTGTACATATTCATCTTTAGTGCCATTAAGATGCATGAAGTTTTCATAGGAAGTGAATATAATGTACCTTTACAAAAACGTTAGCAAGTTTGCTATTGAATAGTTTATATCAAGTCCAATTATTTATTTATTTTTAATCTTTTTCTTAATCCTCATTTAAGGATTTTTTTCCATTGATTTTTATTTATCTTTAATATATTTTTATTGATTTCAGAATGGAAGGGGGAGAGAGATAGAAACACCAATGAGAGAGAGCCATTGATCAGTTGCCTTCTGCATACCCCTACTGGGGATCAAGCTGCAACCCAGGCATGTGCCCTGACCATGACCTCCTGATTCATAGGTCGACACTCAACCACTGAGCCACACGGATGGGCTGATTTTTAGACCGGAAAAGGAGGGAGGAAGGGAATCGAACCTAAGACCCTTCAGTGCATGGCTGACACACTAACCACTGAGTACCCCAGCCAGGGCTCAAGTCAGATTATTTTAAATCAACATTAATCTTCACACTATTTTTTAAATTTGTGATTTTTCTGACTGTTACTAAAGAGCTCTTGAAATTGTCAAAAGTCACATATTGAATCTGTTAGCACCAGAAGTCTGTCTGCTTCAAACATTGTTTTGTGCTCAGTGAAGTGAAGAACATTTGCACTATCCTGAATGATGAAAATTAAGTCTCTGAATCTTTTTTTTTCTTAAACTTTCAATCTTGTTGATAAGCCCTTAACTGCTTATGAACTGTTGCCCATCCATAAAGCACAATTTGTTTTTCTTTTTTCTTCTATTTTTCCCTGAGCTGGCAGAGACTTCTGCAGTCTTGGAAGCAGGAGATCAGTTAGCAGGAGAGGCATCACACCAAGCTCCCCTCTGTTTGGGTGTTTGCACTTTTGTTCCAGATACAAGGGTAGGCATAGGAAGATGTTTCCAGGAACTGGGTGACCCTACCACCCCAGGGAGCACACGCATGCACGCGTACACTAACGCGCACACACACGCACATGCGCACACACATACATGCACATGCGCACGCAGTGTTCTGCAGACTAATTACTATCCTATATAATAATCCTATATAATAAAAGGTTAATATGTGAAACAACTGGTCGCTATGACGCGCACTGACCACCAGGGGCAGACACTGAACAAAGGAGCTGCCCCCTGGTGGTCAGTGCGCCAGGCTCATGGCTAGTGAGTGCAGTGGCAGTGGCGGGAGCCTCTCCCGCCTCCATGGCATCCCCTGAGGGCTCCTGGACTGCGAGAGGGCACAGGCTGGGCTGAGGGTCCCCCCACCCCCCGAGTGCATGAATTTTGTGCACTGGGCCTCTAGTTGAATATAGAATGAATTCTGTGAATCTACCATTTAACCAAGAACAGAATATTGACAGTAAGATACATCTACCTTTGTACCCCTCCCTATCCTAACCCCATAATTTCTCCCTTCCATTACCCAGTATCATGGGTTTTGCATTTATCATCCCTTGACTCTTGTGGAATGAAGGTGGGACATCAGTTACCACATATTTCACCACAGCATAGCATTGTTTCACTTCAGTTGCTGAACTTTATAGAAAGGACTAGAGGCCTGGTGCATGAAAATTCATGCACTAGAGGGGGGGTCCCCTCAGCCTCAGGGGCGGGAGGTGACCTGGTGATCAGGGCTCAGGGGCGGGAGGTGACCTGGTGATCAGGGGAAGGCAACGCCCCATCACACCTCTACTGCTGCCACTGCCGGCAGCGCAAGCCTCAGCTGGCCCTGGTTACCTGAGCCTCGGCAGTTGCCTGCGCCTTGGACCTGCCCTGGGCAGCTAGGCAGCCAACATCCGAGGCTTCCCTGTGCCTCAGGCCGGCCCTGTGCAGCTGGGGGCTGAGGGCGGGTCCGGCCGCACCATGCGCCTACCGCCCTCCTCCCCCCCCCATCCAGCTGGGCTGAAAGATCTGTGGGACTCCGGTGGCAGGCGCAAGGAGCGGCCAGACCCACCTGAGGACGGGTCCAGCCGCACTATGCTTCTGCCCCACCCCGCCCCATGGGGCTGAAAGGACTGGGGACTCTGGCGGGGCTGAGGGGACTGGGCGCCGCTATCTTTGTGATGGCATGACTATCAATTTGCATATTCCCTCTTTATTAGGGTATCATATTGAATGTGGTTTCCTTAGACTTGCTTTGTCACGTAACATTTTGATTCTAAGATTTATCTATCTTTGGCAGGTAGCTATAGGTCCTTTTCATTTTTATTGTAAATATTTCCCTTTTTTTCCTTTTTTTGTCCATTGTGCCTGTGGACATTTGAGTTAGTCCTGATTTTTCTCCTGTTGTGGACATTCATGTACATGCTGCCTGGTACACGTTTCTCCGTTTTCTCTCCTGAGTAGAATTGTGAGGTGCAG
>NW_005871233.1:2335593-2343242 GCF_000147115.1 Myotis lucifugus | reverse complement strand
CTCAATCCACCAGGGCCCCAGCTGATGTTGTACTGGTCTCCCTGCCTCCACCATGTGTCCTACTTGGGACAGCGCGGGCATTGTCTTAATACATAAGTCAGATCACGCACTTCCCTCCCCACGTGCCTTCTGTGACTCCCACTGCCTTCAGGTTAATGTTCCAGGTGTGGCCGGAAAGGCCCTTCACATTTCTGTTTCCCCTCGCCACTCCCTGGCCTCACCTCCTTCCACTGTCCCCCTGACTGAGTGTCTTCTAGCCCATGGACCTTGCTGTTCCCCTGCCTGGAATACTCGTCTCCCAGCTCTATGTGTGACTGGTTCCCTCTTACACCAGTGTGTCTGGTCAGGTGTGACCTTGTCTTTCTCAAAGGCCGTCTTTCACTACCCTGTCTGAAAAAAACAACCCTCACCATCTATCTCCTGCCCTATTTTTCTTGGTTAATCCTCACCTGAGGATATTTTTCCATTGATTTTTAGAGAGAGTGGAAAAGAGAGAGAAAGACAGAGAAACATCAATGTGAGAGAAACACACCGATTGGTTGCCTCCTGCACGAGCCCTGACCAGGGCCCAGGCCAGGGAGGAGCCTGCAACTGAGGTAAGTGAATCAAACCCTTGACTGGAATCGAACCCTGGACCCTTTGGTCTGCAGGCCGACACTCTATCCACTGAGCCAAACTGGCTAGGGCGCCCTATTTTTCAAAGATTTTTTAAAATTGATTTTCAGAGAGAGAGAAGAAGGGAAAGGGAGAAACATTGATGTGAGAGCAAAGCGATTGGCTGCCTCCTGCACACCCGTACTGGGTGTTGAGCCCAAAACCTGGGCATGTGCCCTGACCAGGAATTGAACTGGCAAGCTTTCTGTGTAGGAGACTGAAGCCCAACCAACCAAGCCACACAGGCCAGGTCCCCCTATTATCCCATGTCATTTTCTTTATGGCCAGGCGCATTCCTGCCTCAGGGCTTTTCTGCTGTATTTCCTGCCGCCTGGAATGAGCTCTCCCTCCCAAGATAACTTGAATGGCCCCTCACCTTCTTCAGGTCTGCTTCTTGGCTCTTCCCTGGCCACCCTTTCTCATGTTCACCTGTCTCTCGCCCTGCTCCCTGTACTTCATATCTGCTTTTCTGGCTTGATCCTTTCTCCTTAGTGCCTGTCACTGGCTTCTATGTCAACTGTGTGTGTCAGTCAGTTCATTACATACTTACTCTTTCAGGGCCCGGGTCTTTGTCTCGGTAACTATGTACCCCCAGTGCCTAATATAGGGTCTGCACACAGTATGTCCTGGCACGGCAAATGTTTGTGGAAGGAATGCATAGATCTGGTATGATCTTATCTCTGTGTTTATTGTCTGGTGTTGACCCTTTTCCATGAGTTAGTAGCTTCCATTATAAGGCAGACACTGCATCTGTTGTGGTCACTGATAAGTGCCCACATTTGTTTCTTGTACAGTGATTTAGTTTCTTTGAGGGCCGTAGGGTTAAGGGCAGTGGGGGCTTGCAGAAGAGTCTGACACTGACTTCCATCCCATCTCTCCTGGCCTAGGAGGGAGAGGACAAAATCGAGTATCGTGCCTGGAACCCCTTCCGCTCCAAGCTGGCAGCAGCGATCCTGGGCGGAGTGGACCAAATCCACATCAAGCCAGGGGCCAAGGTGCTCTACCTTGGGGCTGCCTCGGGCACCACCGTCTCTCATGTCTCTGACATCGTAGGCCCGGTGAGTGGATGAAGTTTTGGGGATTAGATAATGAGTAAGGGCTGGTGGTAAGGTAGGAGGGAGAGGAAGGCTGCTGCTTCTGCCAACCTGGAGTCAGAGGCCCTGGCTCCTTCCCTGCATTGCATGGCATGGAGCTAGGCCTTTCCCTACTAGAGTGCCTGTGAGTAAAAGAAGCAGCTTGAACTACCTGCTCTCCAAAGCCTCATTCAGCTTCATTTCTGAGTTCTTGGCCCAGAGGAAAGGGGCATGGGCATTGGATGACTGTTGTTAGCCAGGCCCAGAACTGAGTATACACCAGACTACCGTGGATATACCAGACTACTTGATTTAGTTGCCCTTTTAAAAAATTTATGCCCCCAAAATCTGATCTTCTAGTTTCTCTTGAAAGAACAAATCTCATTTTCTGGGCCTGCATTTCGGTGTGGCTGTACAAGCTCCCTGTTGAGAGGGTACCTGTGCATGTCATTTCATGACCTCCAGTTCATCTACATTACAGAGCCTATAAAACCCAGGCTCTGGTGCAGGCATTTAACAGTGGCATGACTTTCACAAGTTATTTAATCTCTTTGGGCCTCAGTTTACCCCTCTGGAAAATAGGGTTATTGCGAAGATAAATGAGTTAATTCCTGTAAAGTGCTTAGAGCAATGCCTGGTCTATTGCAGATATTCTTAGCTGTTATGACTTCATCTCTGTGTGCTAGCTTCCTAGTTTTAAGCCTGTACTGGGGGCTTGGGTTTTCACATCAGGCAAAGCGGGAGTGAATAAACCTTGGCCAGCAACTTCATGTCTCTGGACCTCAGTTTATTCATCTGTAAAATGGACATAATAATAATAATTGTTAAGTGGTAGGGTTTAGATTTGGAGATTTGAAGATATGCTGCATGCAGTGTATGGGCCCAAAGTAGGTGCTCCATACATGAGAACTAGTATCATTGTTGTTATTTGATTTATTTAGGATGGTCTGGTCTATGCAGTTGAGTTTTCCCACCGCTCTGGCCGTGACCTCATTAACTTGGCCAAGAAGAGGACTAACATTATTCCTGTCATTGAAGATGCTCGGCACCCGCACAAATACCGCATGCTCATTGGTGAGGGATCAGGGGTTGGCCCAGGTGGGGTAGGATAGGCCACTCCAGGTTTCCTGGAAGAGGCCAGGGCCCTAATTTGGATGGAATTGGAATGGATGAGCAGGCCTCTTGAGTCTGCAGGAATAAAAAGGGTGGGGGGAGCCAGGTGAGGTTGAGAAGATGGTGGATCTGCTTCAGGGTCTCTGGCACCTTCAGATGCCAGCCTCCTCTCTTATCTCGTGCCCCTCTCCCTAGGCCTAGGCTGCCCCATACTTCCTTCCTCCCTCTAAAATATGGTACTTTTACACTGCCCCTGGCTTATGTAGAAAAGCCTCCTTCAGCTCTAGCTGGTGTTTCTCAGTGGTTACAGCATCGGCACACACACTGAAAGGTCATGGGGTTCAATTCCCAATCAAGGGCACATACTTGGGTTGCAGTTTCAATCCCCAGGCAGGTGTGGGAGGCAACCAATCAATGTTTCTCTCTCTCACCCCTCTCCCTCCTCCCTCCCACACTCTCAAAAAAAAAAAAAAAATCAATGGAAAAAATATCCTTGGGTGAGGAGTAAGAACAACAACAACAACAAAAAGCCTCCTTCAGAGGTCCTCCTCATCGTCTGTTGAGATCATAACCCAGAAAGCACAAACTGAATGTGGCCTGGCCCAGAGGAGCCCATTGTAAATATCAATTATTTTGATTTTTTAAAAAATATTAAGAAGCAAGATGTAAAAATGGAATTCTTTATAAAATCACCCTCTGAGGTAACATATGAACAATTTGATGTCTGCTTTTTCCAACTTTAAAAAGTTAGTTTCATTACAACATCTTCCCATATTTTTAAGTTTTTGGGTTTTTTAGTCATACTGCCTTAAAAATATTATTTTGCATTCTGCTGGTTTCTGTGAGTTTTTTTCCATGCACCTATACCAGTGATGGCGAACCTTTTGAGCTCGGCGTGCCAGCATTTTGAAAAACCCTAACTTAACCCTGGTGCTGTGTCACATATAGAAATTTTTTGATATTTGCAACCATAGTAAAACACTTATATTTTTGATATTTATTTTATATATTTAAATGCCATTTAACAAAGAAAAATCAACCAAAAAAATGAGTTCGCGAGTCACCTCTGACACGCGTGTCATAGGTTCACCATCACTGACCTATACCATACCCCTTGTCCTGCAACTTGTTTTCATCTGATAATCCTGCAAATGCTCTTGCCTGTAAGTGCTCACCTTTATTTGCCTTTTTGATGACGTGTCTGTCTCCCCCTCTTCCCCCCACCCCCCAGACCCGGGAGCGTCTCGAGGACAGGGTCCGGGTATGACTCTTCTCTCTGTCCCCCATGCCCGGCCCAGGGCTGGCCACAGAGTAGGTGGCAACCATGGGTTACAAGAGGCATGAATGATGTGACTGGGTTTTGGACCCATCTTGGGGGCACTGTGGAGGGAGGGGAGGGGCATCAGAGGGGGGAAGTGAGACTGGAAGCAGGGAAGACTGCCAGGAGTCTACAGGCCCCTGGGAGGAGCTGGGAAGATCAGCAGACCCAGCTTTTAACTGCCACTTCCTTCTCCCTAGCAATGGTGGATGTGATCTTTGCCGATGTGGCCCAGCCAGACCAGACCCGGATTGTAGCCCTGAATGCCCACACCTTCCTACGTAATGGAGGACACTTTGTGATTTCCATTAAGGTGCGGGTCTTGGAGGAGTCTAAGTATTTTCTCTATCATTAACTACCAAGTAGCCAGTCAAAACAAGGGAGCCTTCATCCCCCCTAATCCATTCAGTCTATTCTCAGCCTTTATTCCCACACAGCTCCCTACAAGCCATTCCCTGGCCCGAGTCAAATATCACATGATGAGTAATGTCTGCAAAACTAGCATCTTTGGGTTTAAAGAGGCAATAGAACGTAGTGGTCAAGTGCATGATCTCTGAGTCTGACAATTTGAGCTTGAATTCCAACTCACTGTGTAACTTTGAACAAGTTCCTTAATCTGTGTGCTTGTAAAATGAAAATACTATATGTGTAAAATAGAAATATTAGTCCAATTTTTTAGTGTCTATGTGAAGTGTTTGGAACAGCCTGGTGTAGAATAAATACTAGATAAATGCTAGTTGCACTTTAAAAAACATTTTACTTTGAAATACAGAGAATTCTGCCATGTGCCTTTCAACCAGATTCACCATTTTGTTAGCCTTTTGGTACATTTATTTTCATATTCTCAGCTGCATTATTATTGTTAAAGGGGAAGCAGAAGGGGAAAAAAAGCCCTGAGTGTAAAATTTAAACACTGGCTTTTAGATGATAGGACTCTGTTGAAGGCTAACTGTTCCAAATCCAGACCAAATTGAAAATTTCCAAAACGTGAGTTTCACCATTTCCAGTAACAACAAGTACTTCTAATGTAAAGAGCACAGAAAAGGGTAAATAGCTCAAAGCCTTGCTGCAGACTTCAAATCCTCTCTCCTCTGTAGGCTAACTGCATTGACTCCACCGCATCTGCTGAGGCAGTATTTGCCTCTGAAGTGAAAAAAATGCAACAGGAAAACATGAAGCCCCAGGAGCAGTTGACTTTAGAGCCATATGAAAGAGACCACGCTGTGGTGGTGGGTGTGTACAGGTGAGCAGGGGGCCCAGTATTCCACCAGGACAGATGTCTCTGGCCCCTGCACCCCAGAGCCACACGGTTCAATACTTGTTAGGAGTGCCCCTAAAGTGGTGACAAGCTCTGATGCCTCTCATCTTCCTCTCACAGGCCGCCCCCCAAGGTGAAGAACTGAAGGCTGGCTCTTCATCTGGATTGCTAGAGATTGTGTTGCTACTGTTACTCGTGTGTTTTTCTATTAAAAGACTAATCCGTCCTTCCGGTCTGGGTCTGCTGCTGATTGCTTGGCGACTTCCATTGACAACAGGGCGGAATGCGCCCTTAGTTAACTTGTGTGGTGGTGGTGGTGGGGGGTGGACGGCTCAGCCGATCACACAGCGCATGCTCCTTCTTAGCTGCCTCTTGCGCCACCCTAGCCTGGATTTTGGCGCTTGGGCGGAGCTCACTGCGCATGTGTGCTGGTAAGCTCCGCTGAGCAGGCGCAGTGTATTGCTGTGAGTCACGTGAGGGAGCGGATGGGGTGGGGGCGGAGCCCGAAGCCTGTGGGGAGGGGGGGCCGGTTTGTTGTGGTTGCCATTTTGCTGGTTGCATTACTGGGTAATCAGGGCCTGCTTCGCTGCGTCCACCGGATATCTTCAGCCAGTGGGCAGGCCTGAGCTCGGGCTTCCCGAGCAGTTTGAGTCCCCTTGCCTGCGTTCTCAGGTAACGAAGTGGCTACAGATGGGGCGCGGCTCGCGCTCCGCCCTCCCCCTGTCGCCGGGAGACTTAGGAGGCGCAGGGAGGAGAGGAGTGGGGCGGCGGGCAGGTGCAGGCCATGCCTAACTATTCATAGTTGGATTCCTGGAAGGGCATAGCCCGAGAGAATTGTCCTGGGAAGGGGTTCTGGGGTCCCGCTCCCGCCCTTTGTTTGGGCTCGGCTCTGCCCGCTGCATCATTGTCGCCTAGCAACAACCGCCCCGAGCTGTGATTGGTTGAGCTCTTGGGCCCAGCGACCAATGGCACGGTTGTTGCCATGGCAGGTGTGGACTGCCAAGTTCAGGCCTGCCCGCTGGCCCTGGCGGCCCTCCAAAATGGGAGGCCAGACGCCTGTGTCCCTGGGGGCCGGTGGCTGCGTGGGGCGGGGCCGGCGGGTCGAGGGTTAACCCGCCCCTCCCCCGTCCACCTGCCTTTCCCTTCCCTGTGTGCCCCGGGTTGACCCTCGTCCCTGTCCCCTCCTCTTCCCCCCTCCCCCCGCGGCGGCTGCTGTTGTCACCCACCGGCCGCCTGTCCCGCTTGCCCTCCCTGCCGTAGGGCTTGCCGGAGCCCGCTGGCCCGGGACAGGCGGCTGTCTCCTCACCGCCGCCACCGCCGCCATGCTGGCTGCTCGCCCACCCCACTGGGGGCCCCACCGCGCCCCAGCCTCCCGTGGGCCCCGCACCAGCCCTGACCCGGGTAGGGGGTGGTGGCTGGGAGAGATGATCCTGGTGTGGGAGGGCCCCAGGAAAGAGTTTGGGGTGTGTGTGCTGGGGGGGAGGGGGGGGGGCTCCAAGAGAGGAAGGGTCGTAGGGTGGCCAGGCTTGGCATAGGAGAAAGGGACTGATAAGAGGGATTTGGGGGTGGCAGATAGGGAAGAGTTCTGTGATATTTGGGGGATTTGGCTATGGGGGCCTTCTAGGAATGGGCACAGTTGTGGATTGACTCCAGTGGACAGAAGAGTCACTGGAGAAAGGGCCTGGTGGGAATATTGGGTTGGGAGGAGGTGGGTAGACTCCAGTGTAGGGAAGAGAAGGACGATCACTACAAGTCGTGAGAAGAGACACATCCCCTTTGCTCCCATCAGGAGGAGTGGGCCTTGATTGGAAGGGGTACCTTGGCACAATACTGGGGAGTGGGATATGGTACGGAGAAACTAGCTGGAGCGGTGGCTCCTGAGGTGGGAGAATGATATAGGGAAGAGGTCTTGGCATAATATGGGGGGGGGGGGGGTTCCTGGGGAAGGGTGTGCCGGGTGGACCAGAATGCCATAGGAGTCGGAGTCATATTGGAGTTTTCAGATAACTGTGATCAGGAGGTCCCCAAAGACCCTGGTGTGGTTTTAGAGGCCTACAGAGGACTTTGCTATGGTTTGGTGGGGCCTAGAGGACTCTAATGTGGTTTGGGGGATCTGCTGGGAAGGGTAGATCTTGAAACAGATGAACCTTGCTTTGGTAAGATGAATTCACTGAACTGCAAAGACCAAGCTGTCAGAGTTCATTTTCCTCCTAAATCACCAAACGGCAGTGTA
>NW_005871233.1:2325081-2335405 GCF_000147115.1 Myotis lucifugus | reverse complement strand
GTCTTTCTGTCCTTTTCTGTCCTGCCCATATTCCTGCCTGACTCCCGATCACTCTCTTCACATGTGCCCCTGTTTGTGCTGCCTGCCTCATTTATTTGGTAATCATTGTTGAGGGACTCTGCTGTGCCTTCTTTCCCCTCCCCCTCACCACTTCTGTCTGTCCCCTCTTCATTCCCACCTGTTGCTCTGTTGCACTTTTCCTCCACCCTCTGTGCCTTGCCTTCTCTCTGATGTCCACCTCTTTCCTGCCTGGCATTCTCCCACACATCCCCTTCCATGTTGTTCCCCTGCCTCCCGCCTGCTCTCAGGTCTCAGCGGCGGTGGCAGCCGAGGTGCAGGATGCGAGAAGGCGCCCCCCGGCCGGGCTCCCGCTCCAGGCCTCGCTCCCCTGCGGCCCTCTGAGCCCACCATGGCCGTCCCACCGGGCCATGGTCCCTTCTCTGGCTTCCCAGGGCCCCAGGAACACACACAGGTATGTGGTCAGCTGGCTCCTCACCTGCCTGGGGTAGAGGGAGGCTGGGAATAGAAGGATCTTGGGGCCAAAGATAGTGTGGTTGTCCAGGACAGTCTCTCAGGGGCATGAAGAGCCCCATGGAAGTTGAATATAATAGAAAAGTTGCTGGCAGAGTCAGGGTTTTGAGGGCCTGGGTTAAAATAGGCAAAATTACTAGGTTCTCCATGCTTCAGTATTCTATTCTGTAAAATGGGGCCAATAATGATATCTACCTCACAGGGTTGTTGTGAGGATTAAACCAGTTAATGAAATACATATATAGTGCTGAGGACAGTGCGTGGCACATAGTAAGCAATAAATGTTCACTAAGAAAAAGTCCAGAGTGAAAGATCTGGAGGGAGTGTAAGGGGAGGAAAGTTGAGCCTGAAGGGTCTTGGAGCTAGCAGGGCCTAGGGTACAGGGTATAGATCTCCAGGGATAGAGACAGTTAAGGTTCTGAAATGTAGAGCTTGGAGTGGGAGGTCCAGGGTGCTGGATCCAGATCCAGGACTCTTGGAGTGAAATAACTGGACAGAGGTGCTCAGATGGGGGGCTGGGGGTGGGCATTGGAAAGGCCCTAAGGGATAAGGGTGAAGCAAGATGGGAACCCTTAAGATGGGATACCCAGATGGATGGTCTCAGGCGAAGGGTCGGGAGGGGCAGAGCCTAAGTTTTTTGTATGATCTCTCCCACTGAGGTTCAGAAAGGAACACTCAGCCAATCTTTAATAATTATCCACTACAGCCCTAGCTGCTTTGGCTCAGTGGATAGAGCGTCACCCTGCAGCCTGAAAGGTCCCCAGTTCAATTCTGGTCAAGGACACATGCCGGGGTTGCAGGCTTGATCCCCAGTTGGGAGCATGCAGGAGGCAGCCAATCAATGATTCTCTCTCATCATTGGTGTTTCTCTCTCTCTCTCCCTCTCCTTTCCTCTCTGAAGTCAATAAGAATATATTTAAAAAATAATAATTATTATTATCCACTACATACCAGGCCCTGCTCCAGGCACTGAAGATACACAGCAAGAATAAGACATAGCCTCTGCTCTTGGGGACTTTTTCTGCTCGTGGGGTTGTCAGAAAGTGACCAAATAAATAGGCAGGCAGTAGTGATGAGCCAGCCACCCATTAGTTCTCCGTTTCCCCCCTGTAAGTTGAGAGTAAAGTTCTGTCCTCCATGGCCCCCCTTCTACACCGTTCCAGCAAGGTATGGCCCTAACTGTCAGCTCTTTGCCGAGGAGGGCGTTCCCCTGGGCGTTCGGGGATGCAAACCACGGCCCCGATGCAGCAAGCTCTCCGTGGACCTCATCAAGACCTACAAGCACATCAATGAGGTAGCCGGGTGTGAGGGACCCCGCTGGGTGCTGAGAGAGTCCTGGCTGCTGGCACAGGTCACTCACCAGTCCTCATCTCCTGGCTGGCCGGGCTGGGCAGGTCTACTATGCAAAGAAGAAGCGGCGGGCCCAGCAGGCTCCTCCTCAGGACTCAAGCACCAAGAAGGAGAAGAAGGTCCTGAACCACGGTTATGACGATGACAACCATGACTACATAGTGCGCAGTGGCGAGCGCTGGCTGGAGCGTTATGAGATTGACTCCCTCATTGGCAAAGGCTCCTTTGGCCAGGTGCGGGATGCCCCCACCCACCCAGATCCAGAGATTGGGGGATATGGGCACCCACTGATGTTGAGTCACACAGTCAGTGGTTCAGTGGTTTCAAGTTCTCTGCTGGGCCATTCAACCCAGCCCAGTCACTTGGTTCTCCCTGTGCCTGTTTCATTTTCTTAAAAAAACAAAAAACTGCAATTAACAGGACTCTCCACATGAGGTTGTGTTATTTCATGTCCAGTGTTCATACTAGTGCCTGACTGTTGGTGAGCACTCAATTTTGAATTCCTGTTAGTAATATTGATATTGGTGAACCTCCTTAGCTGGAGGGAAAACAGTGGTGCCTGGCTCTGTTTCCTCCTTCACCTCCCATTTCCCCTCACTTTGTGACATACCCTGCCCCTGCAGGTGGTGAAAGCCTATGATCATCAGACCCAGGAACTGGTGGCCATCAAGATCATCAAGAACAAAAAGGCCTTCCTGAACCAGGCCCAGATTGAGCTGCGGCTGCTGGAGTTGATGAACCAGCATGACACGGAGATGAAGTACTACATCGGTGAGCCCTGAGGCAACACGAACTGTTAGGGATAGGTCACCCCTGCTGTAGGACGGGGTTGGTGTCCTCAGGACAGGGTCTGGTCTGTAATTCCATGACTTCAGTGATTCTTCTGCCACTTTTTGTGATTTTTGTCCTATTCACAAGATAATGCTGGTCAGAGTTTATTAGGTGTTAATGGTCAGGCTCTGTTGTAAGCACTTTACACAAATAAGCTCTTGTCTGCCTCACCACGGTGCCACGGAAGGGGCATCATTGCCCACAGCCTAGAGATGAAGAAACAAGGCGTTCAGGTGCTATTATTGCATGAAGTCACAGAGTGCACTCAGTAGAGCTGTAATTTGACCAGGCAGTGGACTCCAGAGCCTTTACTTGTAACATCTATGCCAGCCTTTTACCTCGTGTTTATACTGGTTCCTCTTAGAAAAAGCAAGAGGATTTGAAGAGTATGTTTCTTTAGATATAAATCCTCACAGTAAATGGAAAATGAGTAACCTCTGCCACATACACAAAAAAAGAATTGAGACTAAAACAATGTTATAAAATTAAATGAGGCAGTATAGAATCTTATTAAAGACACCGTTGGTGAGCCTCCTTAGCTGAAGGAAAATAGTGGTGCCTGGTCTGTCTCCCTCTTCATCGGTGCCTGTACAGACCTGTCAGTACCAAATGGAAACTTTCTCTTGGTTTAATCTGACAGTTTGACAAGAGACTTGGGAAGAATTCACTTTTCTTAAGAAAATCAGTCTTTTTCTTGGTATGATCCAAGTTATAGACCATATAAAAATACCTGACTAGCAGCTGGTACCTGTGGGCACCACACTTTGGCCAGTGCTCAAGAAGCAGAGACACAGATCTGCTTCCGGCCCTCTCCTTGATTCCTGCGTACCCCAGGCCACCACTGGCCTTCTCTGAGCCTCAGGTTTTTTTTCCACCCCCCTGTTTGGTCCCCTTCCCGGCAGTGCACCTGAAGCGGCACTTCATGTTCCGGAACCACCTGTGCCTGGTGTTCGAGCTGCTTTCCTACAACCTGTATGACCTCCTGCGCAACACGCATTTCCGGGGTGTCTCGCTGAACCTGACACGGAAGTTGGCGCAGCAGCTCTGCACGGCGCTTCTCTTCCTGGCCACGCCCGAGCTTAGCATCATTCACTGCGACCTCAAGCCTGAGAACATCCTGCTCTGCAACCCCAAGCGCAGTGCCATCAAGATCGTGGACTTCGGCAGTTCCTGCCAGCTTGGCCAGCGGGTAGGGCCTGGCCCCGCCCTAGGGGTGGGACTAGTGGTGTGGGTATGGGTGTGGCTGGGACCGGGCAGAGCCAACTGGTAGCCAGAGATTAAGGGGCCGAAGTAGGCTGGATGCGGTAGTGAAGTGGCTGATGCCTAAGGGATAGTGCTTAGGTAAAGAAGAGGGCCACAGGATATATATACTGCCCAGTCAGAAAGGGAAGAGTGAAGGCTGGGGGTGGGGCCAGTTTTGAGGCTGCCAGATGTGGGTAGGGGAAATTGGGTTGCTTTGAGCCTAGTTGGCACTTAGCTAAGGATTGTTTACCCAGTCGTCTTAAAGCTGGGATGGAAGGTGGGGAAGGGGCTTCAGCTATGCAACTTCCTGTAAGCAGTCATTTGAATTAATGATGGTGGTGGCATGAAAAGGGTCTGGATTGGCATGTTAGGAAGGGCCTAGGTTAGCAGACTGCCAAACTCTGACTAAGAGGGGCCCAGAGTCAGGCCTACAGATGGAGATCAGGAACAGACTAGGCCAGCAGACTCTGAGGCCGATAAGTAAAGTGGAGGTACTGGCTCCTGTAAAGTTGGTGCTGATAACATCAGGGTTTGTAGCAACCACATCCCCAGTTTGAGACAGAAGGCTTATTGTAGTTTTTGGGGGTGCCAGTGGGGGTGACTATTGCCCTCTATCCTCCCTCAGATTTACCAGTACATCCAGAGCCGCTTCTACCGGTCACCCGAGGTGCTCCTGGGCACGCCCTATGACCTGGCCATTGACATGTGGTCCCTGGGCTGCATCCTGGTGGAGATGCACACCGGAGAGCCCCTTTTTAGTGGCTCCAATGAGGTGTGCTCCTGAGGAGGGGGTGTGTTGGAGGGGGTGCAGGCCGGGCTGGCCTGATGACCCTGACTGCCCACATGCTCACAGGTGGACCAAATGAATCGGATTGTGGAGGTGTTGGGCATCCCACCAGCTCCCATGCTAGACCAGGCACCCAAGGCTCGCAAGTACTTTGAACGGCTGCCTGGGGGTGGCTGGACCCTACGGAGGACAAAGGAACTCAGGAAGGTGCGGCCCCTGCCCTTTGCCGCTCCTCCTACCCTGGTGGCCCCTCACTCTCTCACACTTGGGGCTCCCTCTCTCCCTGCTTCCTCTCCCTCGTGTCTTTCCCTTCCTTCCTCTCCCCCTTGTCTGTCTTTTCCTTCCTCCCCAATCTACCCTATCTCTCCTACCCACCCCACAACTCTTCTTAGCTTCTCTTTCCACTTTCTCTCTGGTGCCTCTGTTTCCCCGTGTGTGTCTCCCTGCCCCTCCTGCCCACTGACGGCCACTCTCTTGCCCCCCCTCCCACCCCCTCCCTGCCAGGATTACCAGGGCCCTGGGACACGGCGGCTGCAGGAGGTGCTGGGCGTGCAGACGGGCGGGCCCGGGGGCCGGCGGGCGGGGGAGCCGGGCCACAGCCCCGCCGACTACCTCCGCTTCCAGGACCTGGTGCTGCGCATGCTGGAGTATGAGCCCGCCGCCCGCATCAGCCCACTGGGGGCTCTGCAGCATGGCTTCTTTCGCCGCACGGCAGATGAAGCCACCAACACAGGCCCGGCAGGCAGCAGTGCCTCCACCTCGCCCGCCCCCCTCGACACCTGCCCCTCCTCCAGCACCGCCAGCTCCATCTCCAGCTCTGGTGGGTGCCCGGTGCCCAATAGGGTAGGACAGTTGTGGGGGAAGCTCTGGTGTGGCCTGACCTTGGGGACCTTGTCATTGGGCCTTCACCTAGAGCTTTGAGACTGCATGATCCTGAACTCCAAAGGTTAGGGCAGGAGAGCTCCAGCTGGTCCTGACCTGACCTCTGAAGCTGAGCTTGTGCTCAGACCTCTAACTGGTTCTGACTCCAACACCCAAAACTGAACTCTGACCCCTAATCTCAAAATTGGGCCTGATTTCTTCACATCAATGCAGAACCCAAAGCCCAAACCTGGGCCTGGGTCATGAATCAGACTCAGCCACCTCAAAACCCCGCCACCACCTCTCCTCACTTAAGGCCTCTTCTCTCCTCCCCTGGCATTTCCAGGAGGCTCCAGTGGCTCCTCCAATGACAACCGGACCTACCGCTACAGCAACCGATATTGTGGGGGCCCTGGGCCCTCCATCACTGACTGTGAGATGAACAGCCCCAAGGTATGGGGCTTTAGGGCCTTTGGAGGTGGGTGGTGGGGTATCTGGGACTCCGGAACCTGGGTCTCCATCACCCACTGTTCCTTTGCTCCTTTAGGTCCCACTCTCCCAGCCGATGCGCCCCTGGGCAGGCGGTGATGTGCCCCACAAGACACATCAAGCCCCCGCCTCTGCATCATCACTGCCAGGGGCTGGCACCCAGTTACCCCCCCAACCCCGATGCCTTGGCCGTCCTCCATCACCAACCTCACCACCACCTCCGGAGCTGATGGATGTGAGCCTGGTGGGCGGCCCTCCTGACTGCTCCCCACTCCATCCAGCGCCTGCCCCCCAGCACTCGGCTGCCTCAGCCCTCCGGACTCGGATGACAGGAGGTCGTCCACCCCTCCCACCCCCTGATGACCCTGCCACTCTGGGGCCTCGCTTGGGCCTTCGTGGTGTACCCCAGAGTACGGCAGCCAGCTCATGACCCTGCCCCTTCCCTGGGGCCCTCCTGAAGCCATACCCCTCCCCCATCTGGGGGCCCTAGGCTCCCATCCTCATCTCTCCCCTTGACTGGAATTGCTGCTGCCCAGCCGGGGTGGGTGAGGCCTGCACTGACTGGGGCCTGGGGCAGGGGGTCAAGGAGAGGGGTTCAGGCACACCCCCACACTAAGGACTGGACCCTTGGCCCCCTCTCTCCCCTTGTTTTCTATTTATTGTACCAAAGACAGTGGTGGTCCAGTGGTTGGGAGACCCCCTTCACCCCAGGGCCCTAGGAAGGGGTGGGGGCAGGTAGGGGGAGATGGCATTGCTCCTCCTTGCTGTACCCCCCAGTAAAGAGCTTTCTCACATGCCCGCCTGAGCGTTTGCAGGGCCCTGGCTCCCTTCACCCAGCCCTCAGAGGCATGGTGCGGAATGTGTTTGGGGAGGGGGTGCTGGAAGAGCTTTGTCTTGTCGGATATGTCCATAGGGAAGTTACAGCTATTGGTACAGACATGGGGCTGCAGGTCTGGGCCTAAGGAATCCTAGACAGAGATCCTGAATAGGATTGTAGCCCACATTTGCCTTTTCCAGGGTAAACTGAGACTCTGAAAGGGTGAAGGCCCACCTCTGGCCTGTTTCTGGGAAACAACAGTTTGTGTCCTAGTAAGCCAGGGTTTCCACAGTCTGTGCAGGAGTGGTTCCTTTTGCCAGGCAAGCATCCAGTAGGTGCTGAATACGTGTAATAGGACTTATTAGTGCCATCTGGGGATTGACAGGCAGACAATGGGTACAGACTTACTCCCACCCCCCACCCCCGACGTCTGGTCTTACCCTTTGGAACAATTGCGGACAGAGCAAGGCGTTTTGAGATTTTCAGGCCAAAAAAATATCCCAGGGGTTCCAGGTAAGTGGGCCTGTTTCCTTGGCATTTGGGAAACTTTTGTCTCCCAAATGGCCAATCAAGAACCTCCTGTTGCAAAGGGTATCCGTCTTCCACCTCAGGGATGCGGGCGCCTCCTGGGAAATGGAGCTCTACTTAGCAATCTTCCCACTTTTCGTCGGGGAACTACAAAGACCAGAGTTCTTTTCGCTCACGTGTTTCGGGGCGGGATGTCAGGCGGCCAATCAGCAGTCAGACAAACAGCCGGATGCTGGTCGCTAGCTCTGAAGGAGGAAGGAAAGGGCCGTGATTGGGTGTTTTGGGCCGTGCTGTGCGCAGGTGTTGATTTCTGTTGCGGCGTGGGGCAGGTGCCCGAAGGCTTATCGTGGAGAGCGTGAAGGTAAGATGTTCGTAGTTAGAGCTGGAGGTGGGCGCAGAGGCCTGAAGCGGCCCCGTCACGTGCGGCATCACCCAGCTCGCGGGAAAGACCCCGTCAGTAGGAGTGAGCAAGTGCTCCGTTACTTACCTGCTTGTGTTCGCTAATGGTGGCAACGTTGAACGCGCGGGAACCCAGACGGAGCACGGATAGGGAAACTTTTCTGGAGGTGGAGCAGCTGCCTGAGCCGAGACCTATGCTAGGGTTGGGGGGAGGGGTACTTGTGCGGTGGAATGGCTTGCACAAAGGCAGCAATGAGAAACGGCCTGGTGATCTGGTTTTGGAGATCTTATTGAAAGGCCTGTATGAATTAGGTCGTGGAAGATTTTGTTGGCTATTTGGGGATTTCCTGAAGGCAATGAGAAGCCATGGGAGGATGTCTAGAAGGGAAGGCCCTATTTGCTGTCATCTGGCAGTAAATTGACGGGAAACAGACTTGGGTCTGGGAGCCCAGGAAGGTGTCTGGCAGGATCATCGGGGATGAACCAGGGAAAGGGTCTTGGTAGGGAGCGGAGGAAGATGTGGGTGGGAGAGATACCCAGAAGACTGTCTTGACAGGCTGGATGTGTGGTTAACAGATTGTGGAGAAGGGCGGGAAAGGAATATCTCTAGCATGTAGGACAAGTGGCTGCATATTTTAGATGCTTAAATTTTTTTTGAATGAATAGTCCTAGGAGGCCAGTACTAGTATGATCTCCCTTTTGCAAATGAGGTTGCTGAGGGCAGAAAAAGTTAAGTAACTTGTCCAAGATCACATAGCTGGGAAAGGAGAGGGCTCAGGATTTGTGTATATGTCAACCATTGACTTAGCCAGGTGCAAGATGAGCCTGGAGTCATCAGCAGGAGCCAAATCATGTGGATTCTGTAAGGAATTTGGGGTGGATAAGCATGGAGACATATCTCAAATTTCTATTTCCAGCTCAGAACCTCTCCTGTGACTGCTGACTGACTGCCTACATGGTATCACCTCTTGGATTTCTAGAGATATCTTGAGAGTAATCTTGGCCAAATTGAATTCCTGTTTTTTCCCCCCAAAATCTGTTCTTCCAAGCTTGTTCTCAGTAAATGTCACCTCCATCCTTATAGTTGCTCAGATCCAAAGCTTTGGAGTTGTTCTTGAGTCCACTCTTTGTCTTATATCCATGTCCAGTCCATCAGCAAATTCTTTCAAAGTATATTCAGAACCTGATCATTTCTTCCCACCTCCATTGCTGTCACCCTAGTCCTGTCCACTCTCATCATCTGCCTAGAGCAGCGGTTCTCAACCTGTGGGTCGAGACCCCTTTGGGGGTCGAACGACCCTTTCACAGGGGTCGCCTAAGACCATCAGAAAACACATATATAATTAAATATTGTTTTTGTGATTAATCACTGTGCTTTAATTATGTTCAATTTGTAACAATGAAAATACATCCTGCATATCAGATATTTACATTACGATTCATAACAGTAGCAAAATTACAGTTATGAAGTAGCAACAAAAATAATTTTATGGTTGGGGGTCACTACAACATGAGGAATTGTATTAAAGGGTCACAGCATTAGGAAGGTTGAGAACCACTGGCCTACATCATCATGGCAGCCTTCTCAATGGTCTCCCTGCTCCCCACATGCAGCCAGAGTGACACTGAACACCTGGGTCAGGTCACGTTCCTCTCCTGCTCAGTACCTTCCCATGCTTCCATCTCACAGAAAGTAAATGCCAAAGTTTTCTCCATGACCTGCAAAGCCCTGCATGACCTGTCCATGTTACTGCTCTGACATCATTTATTCACCTCTCCTTGCTCACTCTGCCTCAGAGCCTTTGTACTTGCTGTCTTATTTGTTTGTTTGTTTATCTTTATTGTTGAGAATATTACAGGTATCACCATTTCTCCCCATTGACTCCCTCCTCCCCAGGCCTTCACTGCACTATTGTCTGTGTCCATGGGTTATGCCTATCTATAATAATAAAAACATAATGTGTTAATTAGACCGGGTGTCCTTCGGACGACCTTCTGGATGAAGCCGGGGCTGTGATAGAAGCCCGGGACCTGGGTGCCAGAGGGAAACCGGTGCCAGCAGCCGGGGGAAGGAAGGCCTATTCTTGCACAAATTTTGTGCATCGGGCCTCTAGTATACATATAAATTCTTTAATTAATCTTTTCCCATCATACCCTCCCCCCTTCCCTCTGAGAATCGTTAGTCTTTTGCAAGCTTCCATGTCTCTGAATCTGTTTTGTCAATTTCATTTGTTCTTGAGTCAATTGGAGTTGAGTCAATTTGTTCATTAGATTCCACAGATAAGTGAGATCCTGGCTTATTTTGCTTAGCATAATACTATCCAGGTCCCTCCATGTTGTCTCAAAGGGTGTGAGATCCTTCTTTTTTACATCTGCATAGTATTCCATGGTATAAATGTACCACCTGTTCTCTTTACCTGGGACACTTACCCAGATAGTGACAGGCTCACCTTCACCTTCTTTAGGTCTTTACTCAGATGTCACCTTAT
>NW_005871233.1:2314009-2324981 GCF_000147115.1 Myotis lucifugus | reverse complement strand
TTAACTTTCCCGGCCTTTAGCAATATCTAGCTTTACGCATTTTAATTTCTAACTAGAGGGCTGGGGCATGAAATTAAAGGCCCTGGGGGGCAGGGGGGCTTCCTCAACCCCTGTCCGAGCCCTCCTGCAGTCCCGGGGAACCCCTGAGGGGATTCCACCGACGGCTTAGGCCCTGCGGGGAGCAGGCCTAAGCCGTCAGTCGGACATCCTTAGCGCTGTCGTGGAGGCAGGAGAGGCTCCTGCCACCATCGCTGCACTCGCCAGCCATGAGCCCAGCTCAGGGCTCTGGCTGAGCAGCACTCCCCTTGTGGGAGCATACTGACCACCAGGGGGCAGCTCCTGAGTTGAGCATCTGCCCCCTAGTGGTCAGTGCACGTCATAGTGATGGGTCAGCTGGTCTACTATCTGCCCCCTGGTGGTCAGTGCACATCATAGTGAGTGGTTGAATGACCTTAGCATATCATTTGCATATTACTCCTTGATTGGTTGAATGGCTGACTGGATGGCCGGACACTTAGCATATTAGGCTTTTATTATATAGGATTGTCTGTCCCCCTTTCCCTTATCCCCACCAGACCATATACTTCATGAGGGCAGGAGCTTTTGTCTACTTCATGCTTTATCTCCAACACTTAGAAGAGCCCTTGACATATAGTAGGGATTTAATAATTCTTTATTGAATGAACTAGGGGCCTGGTGCACGAATTCGTGCATGGGTGGGGTCCAGCTGGCCCGCCCTGATGGGGGCCCATTGGGGGTGTGGCTGGCCGGGGGTAGGAACTGTAGGAGGGCTCCAGAGCATGTCCGGCCTGGCTTGCTCAGTCCCAATTGGCCGGACGCCAGCAGCAAGCTAACTTACCAGTCGGAGCATCTGCCCCCTGGTAGTCAGTGCACGTTATAGCGAGCAGTTGAGCATCCTTAGCATATCATTAGCATATTACGCTTTGATTGGTTGAATGGACAACTGGACATTTAGCATATTAGGCTTTTATATAGGATGGGTGGATGATTTCAGAGCTCAGATCCTGATCCAGCATCCTACATACTCTGTCAGTTCCCTTTCCACAGAACTTTAAGGAGCTACCTTAAAATTTTCTGAGATCTCAGACATTCAACAAGTGTTTTCATCTTGCCTCAGCTTTGTGCTCAGCATTGGGAAGACAGCAGAGAACAAAATAGTTTCCCTGCCCCCAAAGAGCTCACGGTCTTGGGTAGGGGGTTCAACTCATCAACTAACCACACAATATGAAATTACAGAGAAAGGTAGAAAGTGCTATAAGAGCACTTGACAGGAAATCTAATCTGGACCCTAGAAGTGAGGTTTGAAGTGATCTGAAGGAGTAGGCATTAACTCCATTAAATCTGGTGTGCGTGTGTGTGTGTAAGATGATTGGGACCTAAAGGCTGAGAGGGAGCAAGAGATCAGACCATGCAGATCCTGTAAGGAGTGTGTGTCCTTACCCCATGTGTAGTGGGAAGGTGTAAAAGAATTTTATTTTATTTTTAAAATTTTTTAACTGATTTTTGGAGAGAGAAGAAGGGCGAGGGAGTGAAGAGAGAAACTTCCATGTAAGAGTGAGACATCGATCAGCTGCCTCCTGCACACCCCCTATCGGGGATCAAGCCTGCAACTGGGGCATGTGCCCTGACTCAGAATCAAATGGCAACCTTCGGTTCATAGGATGATGCCCAATCAACTGAGCCACACTGACCAGGGCAAGAATTTTAAATAGTGCAAAGAGGCATGATCACTTATATATGTTAACAGATCCCTTAGGCTGTTGTGTGTGGAATTGGCAATAGGAGATTACGGATTGAAGTAGAGGCCAGTGATGAGGCTGTTACTATGAGATTAAAATAGCTGCTGCTAATGAAGGCCACCCACCCATTCTTTGCTGTTTTTTTCCATCAGAAGGTGAAGTCTCCTCCTTTAATTCGATCTGACTGTGACTTGTTTTGCCAATAGAATGTAGTGAAAGTGATGCAGTTGGGGAGGCCTGGGCCTTTTAGAGGCCTGGCAACTTGTGCTTTCACTCTCTTGGAGCCCTGGGTTTCTGTACAAAAGAAATCCAGCTATGCTGCTGGAGAGAAATGTGGAAAGAGGCCCAGCCAGTCCCTAGCTGTTCCATTGTTTTAGCTAATGTGTTAGACATGAGTGATGCCATCTAGCCCAGCTCCCAGCTGACAACATGTAGAGTAGGGATGAGCCATCCTGACTTGAATTTGATTCTCAGTGAGATAGGAAGAAATCAGCATTTTGAGCTGAAGAATGATATGATACTAATAGGATTCCTCTGGCTGCCATGTGGACACAAGGGTAGAAGCAGACTCCAGTGAGGAGGCTACTGCACTAATCCAGCCAGAGATAGTGGTGGCTTAGCCTGAGTAGTAGTAGTGGAGGTGGGAGATGTGGTCGGATTTTGGATATAATTTGAAGGATGAGTAGGCAGCATTTGGGGTATAGGTGTGGGGTGAAAAAGAGGAATCAACAACCAAGGGTTTTAGCCTTAGCAGAAGAAGGAGGGAATGCCAGTAACTATATGAGGAAGACTAAGAGAGGCTGTGGATGTGGATATATTAAGCATCCCAGTGGACTTGCTGAGCAAGCAGTGGAATCTAGGAGTCTGGCATTCAGAGGTGAAATCTGGACTGGAGATGTAATTTGGGTAGTCATTGGCATTTTTGTGGTATGAAGGCCCAGATGAGGTCACTAAGGTAGGGAGTATAGATGGAAACAAGGTCTGGGAGTACTGGCAGGGAGGTCCATGAGGAGGTTGCTGCCATAATCTAGGTGAGAGATGATGGTGGCCTGGACAGGGTAGGGACAGTAGTGAACAGTCATCTGGATACATTTGTTGTTGTTAATCCTCACTCGATATTTTTTCATTGATTTTTAGAGAGTGGGAAAGACAGAGAGAAACATCGATGTGAGAGAAATACATCGACTGGTTGCCTCCTGCACGAGCCCCGACCAGGGCCTGGGCCAGAGTGGAGCCTGCAACCAAGGTACGTGCCTTGACCGGGATTAAACCCGGGTCCCTTTGGTCCACAGGCCGACACTCTATCTACTGAGCCAAACCAGCTAGGCTGGATACATTTTGAAAACAGAACTGATTGTGGATTGGTTGTGGGTGATGATGGAAAGAAATGGACAAGGGCCTCGTGAGAACAGAATAGAGTCAGAACATGGGGCAGTGACTCTTCTTTCCTCCTGGCCCTGGCACTGTGGTCTCGCCTCTCTGCATCTGCTGCTTCCTCTGTTTGCAGGCAGCTGGGCTGGCCCTGGGTCAGTCTTGCTCTGACTCTATGTGACTTTCCAGTACAGTACTCCTCTGTCCCCATTCCAAATTCCCCAGACAAGGATCAGATTGCTGGGGTTGACTCTCAAGCTCTGCTCAACCTGCTATAGCTGGGGGGTATGGGGTTTCTGCAAGGGTGTCTGTCTGCTGGGAAGGGCTGTGGACTGGGCACCTCAAATAGTCACAAAGGTTTCTGACAGTGTATTGGGGGTAGGAGTGTGTGGGTGGATGTTTTGGTAAGTGGGTGGGTGAGACATTTTTTTTAAATTATTTATTTATTTATTTTAATATATTTTTATTGATTTCAGAGAGGAAGGGAGAGGAGAGAGAGATAGAAACATCAATGATGAGCAAGAATCAGATTGGCTGTCTCCTGCACACTCTCCTCTGGGGACCCAGCCCGTAACCGGGCATATGCCCTTGACCAGAACTGAACCCAGAACCCTTCAGTCCATAGGCTAATGCTCTATCCACTGAGCCAAACCGGCTAGGGCGAGATATTATTTATGTAGCCTCAGATGGGTGAATGGGGTGGGAGAGATGAGGAAGTTGGGCTCTGGCAGGCTCTGACCCCAGAAGGGTTAGAGTTACGTTGGGAGAAGTGATGGGGATCCAACACAGCTTCTGCCTGCCATAGTAATCAGGAAGGCAGACACTCGTCACTCCTCATGTGAGAGAGACACAGCAGTGACTGAGACAGCCTCCACCCTGCCCTCCGAGAGCACCCGTCCAGTGGGGGAGACACCCCCTCACCAGCCGGGGGTCAGGGAGGGCCAGGATAGCGGGCGTTACAGGGTGCTGTGGGAGCCCAGAGGAAGTACTTGATCTAGTCTAAGGTATCAGGAAGGACTTCCTGGAGTGGAGAACACATGAGGTGAGATTTGAAGAGTCAGATGAAGGGAGTTAGGGTCTCTACAGGTGATGACTTATAGCCAAGTCAGTAAATACTTAAATAATTTTTTTATATTGAATAATTTTAGATTTATAGAAAAGTTGCAAAGAAAATACAAAAGATTTCCCATATACCCTGCACCCAACTTCCTCTAAAGTTAACATCTTACATATTTATGGTACATTTTTGAAAAGTAGGAAGTTGATGTTGATTAGTATTCTAACTTTATCCATATCCTACCCGTTTTCCACTAATGTTCTTTTTCTGTTCCAGGAGCCAATCCAGGAACCATGTTGCATTTATTCGCCATGTCTCCTTGGTCTCCTCCAGTCTGTGACAGTTTCTCAGTCTTTCCTTGGCTTTCATAACTTTGACAGTTTTGAGGTATACTGCCCCTCAGTCTGGGTTCCTATATTTTTCTCGTGGTTAGACTGGGATTATAGGTTTGGGGAAGAATGCCTTCAGCTGATATTTACCTGGATCACTACTTTAAGGTGGTGTCTATCAGGTTTCCTAACTATAGTGTTACTGTTTTTCCCGTTTCTTACTCTGTTTGTTAGAAGCAAGTAACGAAATCCAGCCCACACTCAAAAGGAGGAGAATTAAGCTCCAGTTCCTATAGGGAAAAATATAAAAGAATTTGTCATAATAAATATGGGAAGATACTTTGAGACTGTGCAAATGTCCTGATTCTCCTCAAAGTTCCACCCACGAATTTTAGCATTTATCATGGATCTTGCCTGAGATAGTTATTGCTGTGGTATTCTAGTGTTCATTTTCTATTTCCCTCATTTCTTCTACATTTATTATTTGGAATTCTTCTGTAGGAAGATTTGTCTCTTCTACCCCATTTATTTTATTTATATAATCACTCATTTTTATCAGTATGGACTCATGGATATTTATTTTATTCTTTGTGTATAATCCAGTACTGTCATAATTAATTTTTTCACTCCAGAATAACTGGTTTTGGCCATAGGGGCTCTTTCAGGTTGGTTCCTGTGTTCTTTATTTTTTTTTCTTGAGTACCTACCTCCTTACTCTCTGGCATTGTAAGATGATTCAGGCTTATCTTGCGTTTTCCCTGCCCCAACCCTGGAATCAGCCATTTCTCCAGGTATTGGAGAAAGGTGTTAGAAACCAAGGGACACTAAATACGGTCATTGCTACTGGGGTGTCACTGTTTCTAGTCCCTCTCAGCTGACAGCTAGGAAATACATGTATGTGTATAAACCCAGGTATGCGCACACATCTGTTTTTCTGTGTGTGTATGTACAGATAGATATAGCTATCTGTGTATAAAAATAAACATGAGCCAATACTGATATATATATACAGGCAGCCCTCGGGTTATGTCAGACTGCACGTATGTCGTTTCCTGGTTACATCGCCATCTCCCATTTACAGTATTTATTTTTAAAAAAAAGTTCCGTCATTTTGACGTATGTACTCATGTGCTTTATGTTTTTTATTATTTACCACAGTAAAGGTCAGGAATTGTTATCTTTCTTTTATTTTTTTTTTACTGTTTCACTTCATTACTGCTGTGTATGTGCTCCATGTGGGTGACGTAGGTGCTTATGTAGGTGGGTTCCGACTTACAGTGAAAATTGCATTAGGTTGCGCCGTAGGAACGGATCTCCCAACGTAACACAAGGACCTACTGTATGTGTGTGTGTGTATATATATATTTTGTTTGTTTGTTTGTTTGTTAATCTTCACCTGAGGACATTTTTCCATTTATTTTCAGAGAGAATGGAAGGGAGGGGGAGAGGCATATTGGTGTGAGAGAGACACATCGATTGGTTGCCTCCTGCATGTGCTCCAAATGGGATCGAGCCTGTAACCAAAGTACATGCCCTTGTCCGGAAATGAACTCTGAACCCTTCAGTCGACTGAGCCAAACTGGCTAGGGCAATACTGATATTTCTGACTCTAATCCAGCCCCAAAAGGTTCATTCTCACCTTCCCTCCTTGCTTTCTTTGTAACTTCTTTCTCTGACAATAAAAAACTTGGCTCAGTGGGCACTTTTTTGGGCTCACTTATTGACCATCTTGGCAAAAACTGGCAGTGTTAGCCATTCCCTTCTACAAAACACTCTCCCTTTGGTTTCTCTGACACTGCTTTCCCCTGATTTTCTTCCTATGTCTTGCTTCTTTACAAGAAGTTCCTGTTTTCACTGATCCCTTAAATGTGGGGGAAGCTCTTCTCAACTCCCACCCCGGGGCCATCTTAATCTCATTTATGGTTGGTTTGCTGTCTCTGTGCTGATGACGCCCACTATGCCCTACACCCCTGCATCTTCCCTGGGCCTCAGATGTGGGTTGCCTCATGAGGCCACCACTCCCTTTCCCCTTCAGCCTGGGTGATCTCTGGGTCTTTAACATGCACTGTATTCCAAATTGCAAACCTCCTCCTCCTCTCAGTCTCTATCTCAGGGGTTACCCCAGGCTCTCAGAGAGTACTGGGCTTCATCTTTGATGCCTCCTTCCCCATCCCCACCCCCCAGCCCTACCCATCAACCTCCACAGATTGTCCCCTAGGACTCCTGGATGTCTTCCATCTGCCCCTTCTTGCCTTCATGGTCCCACGTTGGCCAAATCCTGTCCTCTCCCACCTTGTCTCTGCCTGCCCTCCTCCTTGGCCTCTGGCCTCCCATCTCTCTAACCCACCCCCACTTGGCAGTGAGAGGGATATTTGTGAAACACAAATCTAACCATGTCCTTCTGCTTCAATGCATCCCATGTTTCTCCAGTGTCCTTAGGATCGGGTCCTACCTCCTTCTAGTACTGAAGGCTTGGTGTGATCTGGCCCCTGACCATCACGATCTCAGCCTGTCTCCCTGACTGCCTAAGCTCTAGACCCACTGAACTTCTTTGTTTCCTTGAACATGATCAATGTGCTCACCTGGGTCTCTACATAGATCTTCACCCAGCCCCAACAATCTTCAGCCCGCCGGTCCTGCCCCACCCACTTTCTTCCCACTCATGTTATTTTGAAACTCCCCAGACATCACCATCTGTAAGGATAATGAATACAGTGTAACCAGTGGTTATGCTGAGTGTTGGAAGTTGGTGTGTGGGGTAGCTTTACTTTAAAACAATTTTTGCAATGAACATGTTTTTATTTGTTGCTGACAGTATTACAGATATCCCTCGCAATGAACGTGTTTTCATTGAATACTAATATAACACCAATAGCTGTTGTGGGAGAAAATTTAAATAAGAAAAAAAATGTCATGTGTTTGAGTTTAAGAGAAAAAACCTTTTAGGAATTGTTTTATTACTTTAAGAATTCTACAGAGGCAAGAAGAGCATAGAGGTTTATTGTCTGTGCACACTGTAACAGCGTGCTAGAATGTGAAAGTGCTGGAATGTACTTTGAAGGAGTACTTGTCAGCTTCCTTTTGAGTCACATCCACTGAGGGAATTTTCTGCCATGAATTTTCATAATTATCATTGTAAACATGGCTTGTGTAATTTGTCTGAATAGTGTCTTACAAGCTTGGGAACAACTGAGTTATATAAAAGGATTTTGTATATGTAGAGGAATCTTTGGTGTTGGGAGAATCTTTGTCTTATGCTATGATGTCAGTGACAATTGGGACAGTGAATTTAGGGTAAAGCAACTGTGAATGTACCCACTTTGAGACATTTTGTGGTTTTAAATCTGGCTAGCATGTGCTTTAACGATAACTTCCAACATCTACCTGTCGCCTTTCTCATGCCAGGCCTGTTCTCAGCCCTTTCCATGGATTAATTCCGTAATCCTCATACAGGCTGGAGGAGGCAGCTACTATTCCTTTCCCAGTGTTTTGTGAGAGGCAATTAGAGTTTAAATCAAACGCTTCAGGTTCCATAGCTAGTAAGTGGCAGTACTAGGACTAGAACCCAAGAGACTTGGTTGGTTCCATTGTCTGTGCCTTTAACCGCCTTCCTCCTGGATGCCATTCTTAAAGGAGATGTTCACATTTCTGATTCTGCAGTTTCTTCTTTTGGGAAGAAGAGCTTACTTCTCCAGCTGCTAAAAATCTCTTTTCAACATCCCCAATTATTTGTAAAGAAAAACACTTTTAACTATTTTTTTAGGGAAAATTTCAAAACTACACAAAAGCAGAGAGAAGCCTAATGAAGGCCTATGTCCCCATCACCCAGCTTTGACAATTACCAGCATATGGCAATTCTTGTTCCATTTATATCCTGCACACTTTTTCTCCTCTGCTCAATTATTTTAATGCAAAACCACATATGTTTTATTAAAAGACACTTTCTTTAGAGAAAAGGAAACCTACAATTCCTTGCTCCAAGTCCTCTCCCTGCTGGCAAATTGACCACCTTCCCTCTCCCTCATTTTCCAAATGCAGACAGATCTGTGTGATACTATCACCTGGCTCTGTCCCTGGCTTGTTTCCGGGAACCCGATCCTTCAGCGTTTATCCCCGTGGCTCTGAAGCCTGAAAATGATCCTTCTCAGTGACCATGGCCAGGCTGGTGCTGCTTGGCAGGCTCCTCCCCTGCAGTGGGACATTTAATCCGCGCGTGGCTTTTTGCCCTAATGGTGTTCTCTTATGTATTTGGGTTGTTTTCGGGATGCCCCCCCCCCCCTCAAAACCAGGTCAGGCCACCTGTAATACTCCTCGCACACTTGCATTATGTTTATCATGGTCAGAATGAAATAGGGATTTGGATACCTATCTATATTAATTGCCTGAGAGCTCCATGAGGGTAGGTATCAGGTCTGTCTTCATCCCTCCTGTGTCCCCAGCATCACCCAGTGCAGGGCCTGGCACTCACTAGGTGCTCAGTAACAGTGATGAATGAATGAGTGATTGCCAAGGTCAGTAGCTGAGCGTTTGTCATGAGGGAAATAGGAAGCCACAGAATGTTTTAGGCAGAACTGGACCCATTTTTTTTTTTTCAAACTAATGTGCATACAAATTCCCTGGGATCTTGTTAAACTGCAGATTGTGAGTTAGTGGGTCTGGGGAGCAGCCTGAGATTCTGCATTTCTAATAAGCTCCCAAGTCATGCCAGTGTTTGGAGCAGCAAGGGTCTTGCTGTGCTGTTCAGTAGTCCAGCCGCCAGTCACATGTGACTATTGAGCAGTTGAAATGTGGCTAGTGTGAATTGAGATGTACTTCAAGTGTGACATACCCATCGGATTTCAAAGACTACTACAAAAAAGAATGTAAAATATCTCAATTTTTATATTGATCACATGTTAATATGGTAATATTTTGGATATATCGAATTAAATAAAACATTATTAAAATTAACTTGTGTGTTTTTTTCATGTGCCTACTAGAAAATTCAAAGTTACATTGGTGGATCTCCTTATATTTCTTTGGCTGTGCTGGTCTAGAACACTCCAGACTCCTTTTTACCTCTAAGCATTTGCACATACTTTTCCCTCTTTTTGGAATACCCCTCGTTCTCACAACTTCCTCCTCACAAATAATTCCACACCTCCTCCAGGTCTCAATTAAGATGTCTTGCTCTCCAGGAAGCCCTCCTCGATCCGCCAGGGTGGGTCAAGTGTTTGTTCTGGGCTTCCAACAGTCCTTGGGTTTCCCCCTTCTCAGCCCTGACCATCTGTGGTGCCAGCATCTGTATGTCTGTCTCTCTCTTTAGATGGATAAATCCATGAGGATGGGGACAAAGTCTGTTCTGGTCATCACTATCACTAGAACTTGGCACAGAGTCATTGTTTATTTACTGCATTAAGAAATGATGAGGAAGATGTGGGTCCTGCACAGTTTACAGCTCTTGACATGGACTGTGAAGCCAGCCTCACCTCTAGTCTTGTTTTGAGGAGCCCTGACACCATTGTAGCATTTGGAACTGCTATAACTTTTACTGGGTGTGCAGCAGGCATGTTGTGGATCTTGCCAGTCTCTGAGTGCAGTTACTCTTCTGCCTCTGTCCCTGAGCTACCCTTTCTTGGGATTTGTACTCTGCCATTGGCACATTTCTGAAGGGGATATCTACACTAATAAAAGAGAAAAATGGTAATTGGCGTACGACCGCTACCCTTCCCATTGGCTAATCAGCATATCCTTATGCAAATTAACTGTCAGCCAAGATGGCGGCCGGCAGCCAGGCAGTTGGAAGCGAACACGAGGCTTGCTTGCTCCAGTGACTGCAGACTCCAACGTTCCCCGCCTGACTTGCCGGCCTCTGAGCTGGCAGTTTGAAACATTCTAACAAATATAGCAGGCTGGGATCTCAGAGCTGAAGTTATACATTGTTTCGATTATAGAACGGCAAACAAACCAGCAGCGGAAGCCTCAGAGCTAGAGCCAGAGCTAAAGCTGGCCCAGAAGAAAAAAAGAAAAGAAAAAAAGGAGTGGTTGGGAGCTTCCCGCCAGCCTGAAAGCAGTCAAAACTGCCAGCCTGAAAGCAGCCCTCAGCCCCTCACCCAGACTGGCCAGGCACCCCAGTGGGGACCCCCACCCTGATCCAGGACACCCTTCAGGGCAAACCAGCCTGCCCCCAGGCCTCTATCCTATATAGTAAAAGGGTAATATGCCTCCCAGCACCGGGATCAGCGGAGCCGCAAGTCCTCCTGGCACCAGATCAGCATGACAGGGTGCAGCACCCAAACCCCCTGATCCCTCTGCGGCTCTGTGTATGACAGGGTGTGGCGTCCCAACCCCCTGATCAGCCCTGCTCTGTGTGTGACGGGGTAGAGCCATAACCTCCCCATCGGCCCTGCCCTGAGTGTGACAGTTGCATCAGCCCCAACCCCCTGATCGGCCCTGCTCTGTGGGTGATAGAGGGC
>NW_005871233.1:2309733-2313860 GCF_000147115.1 Myotis lucifugus | reverse complement strand
ATAGAAAAGGGGGGGGCTCCCCCCACCCCCCTGAGGGGCCCTGCTCTTGTGCGGTGACCAGGGGGGGAAGCGCCCCAACCCCCTGATTGGCCCTGCTTCTGGCATCACAGGGGGTGGTGCCGCAACCTCCCCCATTGACCCTGCCTTGAGTGTGATAGGGGGTGGTGCCCCAACCCCCCAATTCAGCCCTATCTTGAGCATGACTGAGGGTGGCATCGCAACCTTCCAATCCACCCTGCTCTGTGCATGACAGGGGGCGGCGCCCCAACTCCCCAATCAGCCCTGCTCTGAGCCCCCCCAGGGGCTGCACCTAGGGATTGGGCCTGCCCTCTGCCACCCAGGAGCAGGCCTAAGCCAGCAGGTCATTATCTCCTGAGGGGTCCCAGACTGCGAGAGGGCACAGGCCGGGCTGAGGGACCCCCCCTTCCCCCCCGAGTGCACAAATTTTTGTGCACCGGGCCTCTAGTATATATATATATATATATATATATATAGAGAGAGAGAGAGAGAGAGAGAGAGGGGGGGGGGGAGGGAATACTAGAGGCCCAGTGCACAAAATTTGTGCACGGGTAGGGTCCCTAGGCCTGCCTGGCGATCAGGGCCGACTTAGGTCCTTTTCCTTTTCTGCCCTGCCATCCTCAGCATGACAGCTGAGTCACCAGATGGTGGCTCTGCCCCCAGTGTTACCAGATATATATATATATAGTTAATTTATATCAGCTGTTTTTAGTCCAACACAGATTTTTATATTATTCCCATTCTGAGATTTCCCTTCTTCAGAAGACTCCATATAGGATGATACTTTTTATAAAGCTCAAAACCGAGCATAAGCAAACATTGTTTAGGCATGGAAACAGCCTATCTAGTAATAGACAAACATGGTAATTGACCATACCTTCGCTATGCCTCCCATTGGCTAATCAGCGTGATATGCAAATTAACCACCAACAAAGATTGTGGCTAATTTGCATACTGCAGGAAGGGCGGGGCAGCGCCATCCCACCTGCCTTGCTGCCATCCGGGCCTGCTATCTGCGACCCAGGGTGGCAGGCGTCCGTGTGCGACCCGACCCGGGGCGGCTGGGCGGTGCAGCAGCGATTGGCTGGCCCGCCTGGCTTCCATCCGGGTGTCCCATGTGTGACCCGACCCAGGGCGGCTGGGCGGTGCAGCAGCAATCGGCCGGCCCGCCCGTCCCGTTTGCGACCCGACCCAGGGCGGTGCCCCAACCCCCAGATTGGCCCTGCCGTGTGCGCGACCCGGGGAGGCGGGGCAGGCACCGAGGAATCGGGCCTGCCATCTGCCACCGGGGAGCAGGCCTAAGCCAGCAGGTGGTTATCTCCCGAGGGGTCCCAGACTGTGAGAGGGCACAAGTGGGGCTGAGGGACACCCCCCTCCCCCGCCAGTGCACAAATTTTTGTGCACCGGGCCTCTAGTCCTATATAATAAAAGCCTAATATGCAAATCGACCGAACGGCGTAACGACCGATTGCTATGACATGCACTGACCACCAGGGGGAAGATGCTCAACACAGGAGCTGCCCCCAGCCGCAGGCCCTGACTGGCCCTGGCGGCAGCGGGAGGGGCGAGGCCAACAAGTGGGCGGCGCCAGGCCAGCCAAGGCGGGTGTCAGCAGGAGGGGCCCTGATCGCCCTGCCGGTCACCCCATAGATCAGCCCTGATTGCCTGCCGGGCCTATGGACCCTACCCGTGCACAAATTTCATTCACTGGGCCTCTAGTATGTGATAAAATTATACCTTAAAATACCAACGGGTAAGGGAACCTTTTGGGATTTATTGATTGTACACTGCAAATGGGTATATTTTATTGCATGTAAATTATAAGCTGAATTAAAAAGAGAGAGATGGGCCAGAACAAACTTGCTCTGTCTCTGGATATGCTGTTAAGGAGGTATCACTGGGGGCAGAGCCACCATCTGGTGACTCAGCTGTCATGCTGAGGTTGGCAGGGCAGAAAAGGAAAAGGACCTAAATTCTTGATGTCACTGAGCCACCTACAGGACTTTGCTTTCTTTTCTATATCTCCAGATCCTAGAACTGTGCCTGACAATTAGTTGGCAATCAATAAATATATGTATTTTTAAGAAAACTTTTATTGAATACTAGAGGCCCAATGCACAAAATTTGTGCACGGGTAGGGTTCCTAGGCCTGGCTGGCGATCAGGGCCAATTGGCGCCTTCTGGCTGCCAGCTGGGGCCTTTCTTCCTCAGCTGCCAGCTGCCAACTGGGGCCTTCCTTCATTTCATGCTACCCCCTGGTGGTCAGCACATGTCATAGCAAGTGATTGAACTCCCGGTCTCCCAGTCGAATTCCTAAGGGGACACTTTGCATATTAGCCTTTTATATATATAGATAATTTAAAATTCTTTCAATGTTTGAATTTAACAACCCTGGGAAATAATGCATTTCCTTTTTATTCAAGCCCTTTTGATTCAAGCCCTTTTAATTTGAGTCCTCTTAGGTGCAGCCAAACACATGGTGAATTACCACTAACGTTTTAGGGAGAACCCACTATCTGCCAGGCCCTTCTTTGAATCATCACAACACCCCTGTGAGGTGGTTTGAGATCCTCCATTTAACTGAGTGGCCCCAGATCGTCATGCTTGGTCTTGCTATCACAGATGCCTCCTGGGTTGAGATACACTTCTGTGTTCGCCCATCACCTTCAAGGAATTCCAACATTGCAGTCACATGTAAGATCAGGAGAAAAGTTTTGTAGATTCACCTTAAGAAGCCATTGGAGGCATCCCATGGTGGCTGTTATCTACTGCTACATAACAAGGCACCCCCAATCTTAGTGGCTTAAAACAGCAACTTACTATTTCTTGTGGTTCTATGGGTGACGGGGCTTAGCTGGCAAGTTCTTGCTTAAGGACACTCATGCCATTGCAGTTGGATATCAGCTGGGTCTGCAGTCAACTATCTGAAGGCCCGACTGGCTTCGTGTCAAGATGGCTTGCTCACATGACTGGCAGTTGATACTGGATGTGGCCTTGGGTTTCTCTCAGCACGGTGGCCGGGATTTGAGGGAGTGTCCAAGCTTCAGAAGCCCTAGAATGCCACTTTTTCTGCATTCTGTTTGGTCAAGTAAGTCACAAGGCTGACCTAGATTCAAGGAGAGGGCAAGCCAATCATCCCTTGAAGGGAGGAGCAGCATGTGTGCCATTCCAAGTGTCTATTTACATGGACTTTTTACAATCAATTATGCCTCATTACCAAGAACTGCCTGGCATCAAGCCCCTTTTCTTGCTTCCCCCTCTCTTCGTGGTGCCACCCACTCTCCAGGGCTCTCAGCTGGAACCTTCATCTGGCATAAAGTCTTCTGTTGGAAGGGCCAGCCGTGGCTTACATTTCATGCCCCTTCACTCTAGCCTGACTTTTTCCAATGTCCTTCAGTTTTGAAAAGTTTACCTTTTTATTAAGTAAACTTTTTTACTGGAGCACAATACATACTGTAAAGTGCAGAAATCTTACGTTTAGGTGAATAAATGTTCACATCCAGCTCAGTGACCTATCACTGAAAACAGCTTGTCACCTTTTTTTGCAGAACTCACAATCACAGTTATGTTCCAAGAATAGGGTTCTGTTTCTCTAAAAGTTTTCAAGACAAATCTTTCAGGTGTAGGAAAATATAGCCAAAGAACATACATGTATAGCCCACAAACAGTGTGGTGATGGCCAGAGGGAGGGGGACGGGGGCTAGGTGAAAGTGGGTAAAAGTGGGGAAGTAGGGAATATCTGTACTAGTGTCAAGGATAAAAGAAGAAAGTCAATATATAACCACTTTTATAAGGGGTGGCCCAAAATTCACGCAAGATTTGAATTTTATGCCATTTTGTGCCGGAAAAGTGTTGCCAACGGGGGGAAAAAAAAGATAGTGTGACAGCTGAAAGTTCAGGGTTATTAAAAATGGAGCGCTACACGAAAGAACAAGCGGTTTAATTGTGAGCAATATTTTAAAAATAATGAAGGGTTTGGCAACTAGAGGTCGTTGATGAATTAGGGGACCACAAGGTGGATGCTGGATTTTCAAACAAAATCATCTTCAGCGATGAGCTCATTTTCATCTGGAGGGTTGGTTATCGACAAAATTGCGGATTTGGGGTCA
>NW_005871233.1:2298554-2308579 GCF_000147115.1 Myotis lucifugus | reverse complement strand
CAGTAACCACCAGTGGCTCGCCCCAATGACAGCTACCTGCACCCTGCCTTGGTCTGGTGCCCCCCGCTCACTTGCTCCATCCCGCTGCTGCTGACACCCACCATGTTCTGCGCTCGTGCCCCCTGGTGGTCAGTGCATGTCATAGCAACCAGTTGTTCAGTTGTTCCACCATTCAGTCTATTTGCATATTAGGATTTTATATATATAGAATGGTGTATGTGGTCAAAAAGGTTTGAGGACTTCTGATCTGGAGTGGTGGGGGGCATATAAACAGGACAGTGTGCCTTCCCTAAGGTCCTGAGGGAGTGTAGGGTGTGGTGAGTGGTTTTCTGGAGGAGAGGATAGTAAAGCTAAGGTGTGAAGGATGAATAAGTCTGGAGCTGCCTGTGCAGAGATCACAGCAATGACATTGTGGAGTAGTTTTAAAAATTGTGCAACTGGTTGTAAGCAGCATCCAGATAAAGAAACAGAGCATTCGTAGCCCAAAGTCCTCTTCATGCCCCCTCCTAGTCATTACCTCCCCATGGCATATTATAGTTTCCAAAAATGACTGTGTCCCTTTCCACATGCTCTTCTTCCAACGTGGCACTCTCACATCAAAAGTGGAGTCTGTCCCTGGCTGGTGTGGCTCAGTGATTAGAGTGTTGGCCCACCCAACCAAGATTCTGGGGTTCGACTCCCATTCAAGGGCATGTACCCAGGTTGAGGGTTTGTTCCCCACCCCAGGTTGGGGTGTGTGTGGAGGAAACCGAGATGTGTTTCTCTCACATCCATGTTTTTCTCTTCTCTCTCTCTCCCTTTCACCCCTCCCTTCTACTCTAAAAAATCAATGAAAAAAATATCCTGGGGTGAGGCTTTAAAAAAAAAAAAAGATGGGAGTCTGTGACCACTCCTCTTGACCCCAGGCAGTATGGCAAAAGTGACATCTGAGGCTGAGTCACAAAAGATAATATGGATTCTGCCTGTTTTTTTTTTTTTTCTGGAAATGCTGACCTTTGGAACTCAGCTGCTGTTCTGTGAGGAAGCCCCTACCATGTGGATAGTTAATGGATGAGCATTTTGGCCAATAGCCAGAATCAACTGCCAGATGTGACCGAGGAAGCCTTCAAGATGACCCCAGCTCCAGCCACCATCTGATCTAATTGCATGAGAAAGTCCAGCTCAGCCAAATTCCAGAAACTTGAGTGATAATAGTGTTTAATTATCATTGTTTTATTTATTTATTTAATATATTTTTATTGATTTCAGAGGAAGGGAGAGGAAGAGAGATATATAAACATCAATGATGAGAGAGAATCATTGATAGGCTGCCTCCTGCACGCCCCTCTACTGGGAATTGAGCCTGCAATTCGGACATGTGCCCTTGGCTGGAATCGAACCTGGGACCCTTCAGTCACCAGGCCGACACTCTATCCACTAAGCCAAACTGGCTACAGCGTAGTTATTGTTATATGTCAGTAAGTTTAGAGAGGCTTCTTATGCTGCAATAGTTACTGGTACACCCCATACTCCAGGGGTAACTGCCATGCAAACTGCTAGCACATTGATTATTTTTGCCTGATTCTTTACTGTATGTAAAGGAGATAATAAAATACATCAACCTCCAGGTTTTTTCTTTTATCATGATTGCTATGCTTGGGCCCATCTTATGCGATTTTAATGAGTGGATATACATTGGGGCTCTGTCCTTTGAGGGTGGTGTAGTGAACATGGGTTATATTGGCCTTTCCAACATTTATTCTCTTTATTGGTTACAGCATCCCAATCCTCCCCCGCCGCCACACACACCACACACTTTTGGTCTGTGTGTTGCTCTGAATCCACCTGCTGACCCTCTAGGGCAGTGGTTCTCAACCTTCCTAATGCCGCGACCCTTTAATACAGTTCCTCATGTTGTGGTGCCCCCAACCATAAAATTATTTTCATTGCTACTTCATAACTGTAATTTTGCTACTGTTATGAATCGTAATGTAAATATCTGATATGCAGGATGTATTTTCATTGTTACAAATTGAACATAATTAAAGCATAGTGATTAATCACAAAAACAATATGTAATTATATATGTGTTTTCCGATGGTCTTAGGCGACCCCTGTGAAAGGGTCGTTCGACCCCCAAAGGGGTCGCGACCCACAGGTTGAGAACCACTGCTCTAGGGATTAGCGCATAACCCAGGCCTGACTAATGAGAATCTTCCATCTCACTAACCACAATGATTGTTCAGAAATGGTACTGTGACCCAAGGGGCCTGGCCAATGAGAGCCAGGATGGGCTTATGCTAGTAAGTAAGGAAGGGTAGAATCTAATGCCAAACCTGCTAAGGTGCTACTGTGAGGGGTAAGCTTGCCTGACAATGAAGACAATACAGAAAGGAAGTCAGAGTTGAGAGATGGAGAAACTAAAAGAATTCCTTCTACCTCCTCAACCCTGGGTCCAGCTGTGCCTGAAGAGAAACTTTCCTGTTTCAATAGATGAGCTTACAAATATATCTTTCCCTTAAGTCAGTTTCAGTTGGGTGTTCTGTCATTTGCAACTAGAAGGTATCTATACACATGGACTTTCTCAAAAAACAAACAAACCCCCCAAAACCCGCACCCATCAACATTCCCATTTGCTGGACTAATTCCTCATGTGGAAAAGACTATAACATAGTACAGCGGTTCTCATATGTGGAATCTGGACCAGGGACATCAGCATCACCTGGGGCCTTGTGAGAAATGCAAATTCTTGGACCCAGCTTTAGTGAATCACGAATTCAGAATAGGTTCCAGCAAGTGTGTTTTAAGAAGCGTTGCTGGGCTATGTGCTAAAGTCAGAGCATCACTGCGGCAGATAAGAGCACAAGCTTGAGGGTCACTTTTCATCTCAGCCTCTGTCTGGCTCTCTGATGTTAGGTAAGTTGCTTAAATTATCCTGATTACCATTTCCCATCTGTAAAATGATGTATTTTTTATGATATTTGGACCAGTGAATTTAGCAAGGTGAATCACTCAGAATAATGTGTGGCACATAGTCCACGTTCATTAAAGTTAGATCCAGGGTTCCCAACCTTTGCTGGATATTAGAATAACCTTAGAATCACCTCTGGGACCTCCCTCCCCTTCCCCCCGAATTTCTGCTTCTCATAAAGGAAAGCTGGGAATCTGAATTTCTAACAAGTTCCACGGTCAAGCTGATGCTGCTAGTCTAGGGGACCCCACTTTGAGAAACACTGAGTTAGATACTACTGCTTCTCTCCAGCTCCCCTTCTAGTGGCTCTGCAGTCACCTCAGGTGCTCTGGAATCACTTTTTCCGCTGACTCAGGCCTCTGCCTTCTCCGCTCCCTCCCCTCTGGCATCACTTTTGATAGATGAATTCTCTATGCTGGTAACTGGAGCTCTGAGCACAGCCTTCCTCAGAGAGTAGCCCCAGCTTCCACCTGTTCAGGGTACCTGATTGATGGTTCCTTCAACCACAACTCTTCAGAACTGTCTCCAGCTTTCTTATATAAGCAGACACCTTCCTCCTTGCTTCTGGGAGGCTGCAGTTGCCTCATCATTTCTGATACTAGCTGTCCACTCCAACCCCCATCACTTTACTCACTTCCCCATCACAGGCATTTCTGTAATTTGCTAATAAAAATGGCTTTAAATGCAGGGCAAATCAAGCCCCCTCCAACATACTCCTCTGCAACTTGGCCTGCTAGCTCAAGCAACAAGGCCAATGTGGCTAGAGCTGACATTGATACAGAGGATGGCAGGAGATGAGGTCAGAGAGATGGTCAGAAGACTGTCTGAGACTTTCTATGTCATGAGCAGAGATTGGACTCTATCCTGATCATGGGGAAATTTTAAATCACACACATGTAGCCACCACATCAGTAAGGAATGGATTTGCCAGTCAAACCATTCCTACATTTGTGGGTCCTGGACCATAACCTCTTCCCATTTCTATCTACATATTGAACCCTTTAGGAGTCATCCATGCATATATGTGGACACCTAATCTGCATGTTGGAGCTTGATTCATCTCCCAAAATAATTTCTTGTCCACTCCTTGGATCTACAGGTATGCACACCAGCATGACCTACTTTGGTTATAAAGTGCAAGATTGACTAGGGAGAGACCCACACAGGTAACTGGAAGCAGGTTCAGGAACACTTAATTGGGAATTCTAGAGAGCTGGGTTCTCTGAGCTTGGTCTAGAACAGCATTGTCCAAGAAGATAGCCATTAATCACATGTGGCTACTTAAATTTAAATTAATTAAAATAAAAGTTTAAAATGTAGTTCCACAGTTACACTAGCCACATTTTAAGTGCTCAATAGCCACATTTGGCTACTTTCTATCATATTGGACAGTGCAGATATAGTACATGTCTATCTAGAACTTTCAATAGAACTTTCAAATGTTCTACTGGACAGTGCTGGTTATGAAGGAGACGTGGTATGGGTTCAGTAAGACAGGAAAGTATCACCCCTACACTGGAAAAAAGAAGGCAACAGACAACGCTTTCAAAGTAGTCACTATAAATATGTTCAAACAACTAAAAGTAATAATGATTTTAAAATAAAAGAAAGGCATGTTCTTCCATCTGTTTATGTCTTCCTCTATCTCTTTTTTCAACGTCCTGTAGTTTTCTGAGTAGAGGTCTTTTACCTCTTTAGTTAAGTTTGTTCCTAGGTATCTTAACTTTTTTGGTGTGATGGTAAATGGGATTGCTTTTTTAGTCTCTCTTTCTGTAAGTTCACTATTGGTGTATAGAAATGCCATAGATTTCTTGGTGTTAATTTTGTATCCTGCTACATTGCTGAGTTCATTTATTAAGTCTAATAGTTTTTTGATGGAGTCTTTAGGGTTTTTTATGAACAATATCATGTCATCTGCGAATAAGGACAGTTTTACTTCTTCTTTTCCAATTTGGATGCATTTTATTTCTTCTTCCTGTCTAATTGCAATGGCTAATACTTCCAGTACTATGTCGAACAGGAGTGGTGAGAGTGGGCATCCCTGTCTTGTTCCTGTTCTTAAGGGAAATGGTTTTAGTTTTTACCCATTGAGTATGATGTTGGCTGTGGGTTTGTCATATATGGCTTTTATTATGATGAGGTATGATCCTTCTATTCCCACCTTGCTGAGAGTTTTTATCAAAAATGGGTGTTGGGCTGACAACCAAGATGGTGGCATAAAGTATATACCTGTACGTGCCGCCCCCCACAACCACATTAAAACTACAACTAAAGCCCTAACCGGTTTGGCTCAGTGGATAGAGTATCAGCCTGTGGACTCAAGGGTCCCAGGTTCAATTCCAGTCAAGGGCATGTACCTTGGTTGCGGGCACATCCCCAGTGGGAGGTGTGCAGGAGGCAGCTGATCAATGTTTCTCTCTCATTGATGTTTCTAGCTCTCTGTCCCTCTCCCTTCCTCTCTGTGAAAAATCAATAAAATATATATTTTTTTAAAAACTACAACTAAAAGACAAAACGGCGATCATCCAGAACCACGGGAAAGCTGGCTGAGTGGAAGTTCTACAACTAGAAGGAAAGAAAAAAGTGCATTGAGGCTGGGTAGGAGGTGTGGAGGCACCAAGAGCAGAGGTACGGAGGCATGCGAACCAGGCTGCACCTGGGTGCGCCCAGTGTTTTTCAATCGGGAGATACAAGCTCCCGACTGCACTGAACTCATTTCTGGCGAAACTCTAGGGACCCAGACTCCTACGGGGAGAAACTGAACTGTTTGGCATCGGGTCGGAAAGCAAGGGTGGCTTTCTTGTAGAATTGCTCGCAGAGATCATTGTTAATGTGGGGGTGCAGGACTCGGGTACTCGGGACACCGAGATGCGCGGAGAGGCACGGAGTCGCGCAGACGGCTGATGACAGCCATCACTGTTTGCTCCGCCCCAGTGATTCGCTGAGACCCCGCCCCACTCAATTTACAACCCCACCCAAACTATGCGCAGCGGCGCAAATGAATCACCTGCCCTTTTGCAGCCTAACCTAACAAACTGCAGCTGGGTCAGAGAGCTCCAAAATCTCCAAACCCCAAACAAAGAGGAGAAATCTGCAGATCTCATGGTAGCGCCTGCTGGGCGGACTCACACAGTGGTTGAATTTGCACCTCCTTGGAGATCCAGGAGCCAGTGTACCCAGTGGTCAGACACCAGATTTCAACTCCTCACATCCATAAGTGACACACTCAAGAGGCAAACTCAGTGAGCACCAAAGCCCCACTGAAGCAAATCCTGCCCCATAAGGGTGTCTCCAGCACAGCAGTTCTTCCACTATAGTTAATTGGCCTGGAGGTCATTTCCTCCCAGGGATACCAACAGCAATCAAGGCTTAACTACAACAAGACTGTACACCCAACCCACAAAGGGGTGCACCAAGAGTGTCCACCTCAGGTGATTGGGGAGGCTGAGCCACTGGGCCCAATAGGACACCTACCACACAAAGCCACTCTATCAACACAGGGAAGCAGCCAAAATGTGGAGACAAAGAAACATGTCACAAATGAAAGAAATGGAGGAAAGCAAACTACTGGATTTAGAATTCAAAACCACAGTTATAAGGTTACTCAAGAATCTTCAAACCTCCGAGGAACTTAGTGAGACCTTCAAGGATCTTAATGAGAACGCCAAAAAAAAAAAAAAAAATGGAAAAGGACCAGTCAGAAATTAAGCATACACTGACTGAAATAAAGAATAATATACAGAGATCCAACAGAAGACTAGAGGATCCCAAGAATCAAGTCAAAGATTTGAAATACGAAGAAGCAAAAAACACCCAACCGGAAAAGCAAAAAGCAAAAAGAATCCAAAAATATGAAGATAGTGTAAGGAGCCTCTGGCTCGACTTCAAACGTACCAACATCCGAATTATGGGGGTGCCAGAAGAAGATAGAGAGCAAGATATTGAAAGCCTACCTGAAATCTACCTGAACAGAAGTCTTTTAACTAAGGATATAAAGAAGAAGCCACATTGAGATTAGTAGGAGGGGCAGAGAGGCAAAACAATCTAGCCCCACATTCACATGTGCCAGTTAAAAATGAGGAGGGATATCTCAGCTGCATAGGTCCACCCTGAAGAGCCAGGAGTCCATGCCCCACACCTGGCTCCCAAGCTCAGAGTTCTATTGATGAGAAGAGAAGTTCCCATAACTTCTGACTGTAAAAACCTTTGAAGGTTGTAGCTGAGTGAGACAGAGGATTCTTGGAGTCCCAGGCCTTCCCCTTAAAGGGCCTACAGAAGCTTACTTGGATTCTATGTGAACTCCAGTGCTAGGGCAGCAACTCAAAAGACACCAGGGACATACGGGGAGTAAGTGGATTGTTTGGCATCAGGGCGACAGCTGTAGGGGTAGGTTTCTCCCGGACAAAAGTGCTGGCAGAAGCCATTGTTCCCTTGTTGAGCCCTCCCCACACAGAGATTGCAGGCTTGGGACGTAGTAGAGTCTCCATCAACCTGGCTCACACACTTCATCTTGCCCTGGTGATTCACGAAGATACCACCCAACTTGTGAACACACCCAAGCCCTTTCCAGTGGCTTTTCCATACAAAAGGCCTCTCTTGGCTCATGGAACTGACTTTCCTAAAATCTCTCAATCAAGCAGCATCTGGACTCTGCATACTCCATGCCTTTCGATAAGTGGCCCCTGGCCTTGGTTTAGCCTCTCCTAAGCACCTCCAGGCCCAGCACAAGTAGCAGCCATCTGCAGATCACTTTGTAGCTCATGTAGGGTGATCCAGGCAGAGCACAGGCAGATTACCTTGGTGTACACCACCCAGGAGGCCCCAGAACATGCCAAAGCACTACCCAACCACCTCCACAAACAGCACATTGAAGGGGTTGATTTGGTGGGTACCTGAGCCTTGATTAAATTAGTTCTGCTCTGTGGGGTAGGTCCCTGCACAGCAAGTTCTCTGCTGTGATCACAACCAGTCTGGGGACCCAATTGGCCTGGGAGTAAATCCCTCCCATCGATGAGCCAACAGCAATCAAGGTTCAACTACAACATGAGGTTGCAAACAGCCCACACAGGATGTGCACCTGGAGCACCCAGCTCAGGGGACTGAAGAGGCTGCACCATTGTGGCCTGGAGCACACCTTCTACATAAGGCCACTCTGCCAAGACTGGGAGATGTAGTAGCTCTACCTAATACATAGAAACAAACACTAAGGGAGGCAGTCAAAAATGAGGAGACAAAGAAACAGGTTTCAGATGAAAGAACAGAACAAAACTCCAAAAAAAGAACTAAACAAATGGAGACAAGCAATCTACCAGATACAGAATTCCGAACTGGTTATAAGGATTCTCAGTGAACTTGGCAGAAAAGTAGAGGAACTTAGTGAGAACTTCAACAAAGAGATAGGAAATATAAAAATGGAGATAGGAAACATAGAAAAGAACCAGTCAGAAATGAAAAATACATTACAGGGAATCAACAGTAGAGAGGATGAAGCAGGAATCAAATCAGTGATTTGGAAGGTAAGGAAAGAGAAAACACTCAACTAGAATAGGAAAAAGAAAAATTAATCCCCCCAAAATGAGGATTGTGTAAGGTGCATCTCGGTACCAACATTCATATCTTGGGGGTGCTGGAAGAAGAAGAGAGGGAGCAAGAAATTGAAAACCTATTTGAAAAAATGACTGAAAAATTTTCTAACCTGGTGAAGGAAATAGACATAGATGTCCAAGAAGCATAGAGAGTCACAAACAAGATGAACCCAAAGAGACCTACACCAAGACACATCATAATAAAAATGTAAAAGGTTAAAGACAATGAAAGGCTCTTAAAAGCAGCAAGAGAGCCCTAGCTGGTCTGGCTCAATGGATAGAGCGTCGGCCTGTGGACTGAAGGGTCCCAGGTTCAATTCCAGCCAAGGGGACATGCCCAGGTTGTGGGCTTGATCCCCAGTAGGGGTTGTGCAGGAGGCAGCCATATCGTTGATATTTCTATTGCTCTCTCCCTTCCTCTATGAATTCAATAAAAATATTCTTAAATGAAATATATTTTTAAAAAGAAAAGTTTATTCAAACAAACAAAATGGAATACCAACCCTACCTGAAAATCTTAGATTATAGGAGGCTCCACTGAGCTGTTTAACTAAGTACGTGATAAATAAATTTAACAAGATACATAGGGATTTGGGGGAACGGTAACTCCCAAAACTGAATCCTAAAAAAAAACCTCATGAAATACAGAAATGCTTACGTATGTTCACCCAAGTACATGTACTAGAATGTTAATAGCATCACTTTTCGTAATAGCCATAACCACTCAAATGCCTGTGAACATTGGGATGAAATGGATTTAATTGGATGGAATCCATTACAATTGGTGTGTTTACACAATGGAATATAATATAGAAATGAACTATATAACTAGACAGAAATAATATATCTAGCAAAAGAAGATTGACACCAAAGAGCACAAACTGTGTGATCAATCCATTTATATAAAGATCGAAAGCAGGCAGAACAACTGGTTGATGTCACCAGCCAGAGGAGTAGCCATTGGGTGGGCAGAGACCAAAAGGGACATAAGAGGTATATACGATGCTGGTAATATTCTGTTTCTGGGTCTGGATATGTGGGTGTGATAAACCTCTAACCATACACTAACCATTTGTGCACCTTTATATAAGTATGTTAAAGTAAAATAAGAAAATAGAAATCTTAAGATGGTGACATAAATGCCTGTACTTGGGGCCTTGCACAACCACATCAAAATTACAACTAAAATACAGAACAACTATCATCCAGCACCTCAGGAAAGCTGGCTGAGTGGAAGTACTACAGCTAGAGAGACAAAAAAGAAAGTACACTGAGACAGGTAGGAGGTGCAGAGGAGCAGAACGGGCTGGTCCAGCACCTGGGTGTGGGGAGTCCGGGGCTTATGAACAGGGACTAGGGCCCACTGATCCACCAAAAGTTAGACCCATCTCATGAATAAGACCTGTCACAGAAGAACATTATGGGGAGAAATGAGTAAATAAGCAAATATGTCACCTGAAAGATGGGGAAATGGAGAACAGAGCAACAGG
>NW_005871233.1:2274929-2298454 GCF_000147115.1 Myotis lucifugus | reverse complement strand
GATTGCTCTGGTTCTGTGGAGTTTTTGTTGTTATTCCTCACCCGAGGATATTTTTCCATTGTTTTTAGAGAGAGTGGAAGGAAGGTGCAGAGACAGAGAGACACATCGATTGGTTGCCCCTCAACCAAGGTTGGGAATCTGGCCTGCAACTGAGGTACTTGCCCTTGACCGGAATGGAACCTGGGACCCTTCAGTCCACAGGCTGAAGCTCTATTAACTGAGCCAAACCGGCTAGGGCAGCCGTGGGCAAACTACGGCCCACGGGCCGGATCCGGCCCGTTTGAAATGAATAAAACTAAAAAAAAAAAAGACCGTACCCTTTTATGTAATGATGTTTACTTTGAATTTATATTAGTTCACACAAACACTCCATCCATGCTTTTGTTCCGGCCCTCCGGTCCAGTTTAAGAACCCATTGTGGCCCTCGAGTCAAAAAGTTTGCCCACCCCTGGGCTAGGGTTTGAGTGGAATTTTGAGCATTTTATCTATTTTCGGTTCGCTTGTTTTCTTTCACTATTTGAGGTTGAAGATTGTCTTGAATCACAGTTTTTATTCCCAGCAGCCCCCACCCCCACCCCACCCCACAGCACCAGGTGGAGAATAACTTCTCAATAAGCATGTATTGATTGAATGAATGATTGGAGGGTGTGACCTTAGGGAGGGATAGAATGGGGATCTGATCACATCAAAAATTTGCTCACATATTAGGCCTTTAAACCCAGTAGGAACACAGACAAAATTCAGGAACTCAGAAACACACACAGTGGATCATTCTACTTCTAAAAGGCATTATGACCGGTAAGTTGGGGCAAAGGCAGCACGCATAAGATACTGGAGGTTGAGTGTTTGGGTTGTGGAAAACCAAGGTGAGAGGGCTGAGAGTTTGTGGTAGTCCTTGGGCTTTGTCAACACCAGGTTAGCAGCTGAGGGAGCCAGTGGATTATACCAATGGAGAGCATTTGAAAAGTAATTGTAATCCTGGCTGGCATGGCTCAGTGTTAGAGTGTCGGCCTATGCACTGTAGGGTCTCGGATTCGATTCCCGTTCAAGGGCACATACCTCAGTTGCAGGTTCCATCTCTAACTCCCCTCGAGGTGCATGCAGGAGGTCCAGGTGGTGTGGGAGGCATACAATGGATGTGTCTTTCTCACATCCAAGTCTCTCTCTCTCTCTCTCTCTCTCTCTCTCTCTCTCGTCTTTCCTCTTCTTTCCTCCTTTCCACTGTCTCTAAAAGTCAATGGACTGATGAACAAAAATTGATCCAGAGACAAAGAAGCATCCAACAGACCATCAAACCTCAGAGGGAAGGCAGGGGCGGGGGACAGAGTGGGTAAGAGATCAACCAAAGGACTTGTATGCATGCATATAAGCATAACCAATGGACACCGACAGTAAGGGGGTGAGGGCATGTGATAGGGGTGGGAGCAGCCTGGGAGAGGTCAATGGGGGGGAAAGAAGACATATGTAATACTTTAAACAATAAAGAATGTAAATAGCCCTAACCGGTTTGGCTCAGTGGATAGAGTGTCGGCTGCGGACTGAAGGGTCCCAGGTTCGATTCTGGTCAAGGGCATGTACCTTGGTTGCAGGCACATCCCCAGTAGGGGGTGTGCAGGAGGCAGCTGACCAATGTTTCTCTCTCATTGATGTTTCTAACTCTCTATCCCTCTCCCTTCCTCTCTGTAAAAAATCAATAAAATATATTTTTTTTAAAAAAAAGAATGTGAAAAAAAGAAAACATCAATGGAAAAAATATTCTCCTTGGGAGAGGATTTTTTAAAAAGAAAGAAAGCCCAAGCAAACAATGATGGTGGCATAGGTAAACACCTGTACTTGCTGCCTCTCACAACCACATCAAAACTACAACTAAAAGACAAAACATCGATCATCCAAAACCACGGGAAAGCTGGCTGAGTGGAAGTTCTACAACTAAAAGGAAAGAGAAAAGCGCATTGAGACTGGTAGGAGGTGTGGAGGTGCAGAGGTGCGGAGGCGCGTGTGAAATGGGCTGGCAATTGGGTGCACTGTTGTTTTTTTCAATCAGGAGGGAGACACAAGCTCCCAATTGCTCTGAACTCCAGTTCTGGGCGAGACTCTGGGGACCCAGACTCATACGGGGAGAAACTGGACTGTCTGACATCGGGCCAGAACATGAGGGTGGCTTTCTCTCAGAGGTGCTCACAGCGATCATTGTTCCTGCATAGGGGCATGGATGGCGGAGACACAGGAACCTCTCCAATGCAGGGTTGACTGGCAGCCATTGCTGTTTGCTCCACCCTGGTGATTCCCAGAGACCCCGCCCCACCCAATTTACAACCCCACCCAAGCTGTGCACAGCAGCTTTTGCATATGAATTGCCCATCCTTTCACAGCATAAAACCTAACAAACTGTAGCTGGGTCAGAGAGCTCCAAAGTTTCCAAAAGAAGGCCCAAGGCTCAGCAGCAGCAGCCGGCCTTGCTTCACAACTGGGCCTCATCTGGGCACTTCCAAACCCCAAACAAAGAGGAGGAATCTGCAGATCTCTCTGTAGCTCCTGCTGAGTGGCTGACTTTGCACCTCCTTGGAGATTCAAGAACCAGTGTCCCAGTGGTCAGAGTGAGACCATACCAGATTACAACTCTTCACAACCATAAGCGACACATTCAAGGGGCAGACTCAGTTAGCACCAAAGCTCCACTGAAGCAAGTCCTGCCCCATAAAGGTGTCTCCAGCACAGCAGTTCTTCCATTGTAGACACAGCTGGTCCTCACAGCCAATTGGCCTGGAGATCAATTCCTCCCAATGATACCAACAGCAACCAAGTCTTAACTACAACAGGACTGTGCACCCAGCCCACAAAGGGGTGCACCAAGAGTGTCCACCTCAGGTGATTGGGGAGGCTGAGCCACTGGGCCCAATAGGACACCTACCACACAAGGCCACTCTATCAACACAGGGAAGCAGCCAAAATGTGGTGACAAAGAAACAAGTCACAAATGAAAGAAATGGATGAAAGCAAAATACTGGATATAGGGTTCAAAACTACGGTTATAAGGTTACTCAAGAATCTTCTAGAAACCTCTGGAAATTTAGTGAGACTCTCAAGGATATGAAAAAGGACCAATCAGAAATTAAGCATACATTGACTGAAATAAAGAATAATATACAGAGATCCAACAGCAGACTAGAGGATCCCAAGAATCAAGGCAAAGATTTGAAATATGAAGAAGCAAAAAACACCCAACCAGAAAAACAAAAAGAAAAAAGAATCCAAAAATATGAAGATAGTGTAAGGAGCCTCTGGGACAACTTCAAGCGTACCAACATCCTAATTATGGGGGTGCCAGAAAAACAGAGCAAGATATTGAAAACCTATTTGAAGAAATAATGACAGAAAACTTCCCCTAGCTGGTGAAAGAGATAGACTTATAAGTCCAGGAAGCACAGAGAACCCCAAACAAGAGGAATCCAAAGAGGACCACACCAAGACACATCATAATTAAAATGCCAAGAGCAAAAGACAAAGAGAGAATCTTAAAAGCAGCAAGAGAAAAACAGTTAGTAATCTACAAGGGAGTACCCATATGACTGTCAGCTGATTTCTCAACAGAAACTATGCAGGCCAGAAGGGAGTGGCAAGAAATATTCCAAGTGATGAATTGCAAGAACCTACAACCAAGATTACTCTACCCAGCAAAGCTATCATTTAGAATTGAAGGTCAGATAAAGAGCTTCACAGACAAGAAAAAGCTAAAGGAGTTCATCACCACCAAACCAGTATTATATGAAATGCTGGAGGGTATTCTTTAAGAAGGGGAAGAAGAAGAAAACGTAAAGATAAGAATTATGAACAACAAAGTAACAACAAATACATATCTATTTACAGATTGTCTTATAAAGTGATTAATAAACAATCTGCTGGACAAAATACACTTGTGAATTTAATTAATCGTGGGGAAGGAAGGGGGGGCGGACTATCATTTCTAGGAAGAAAGCGTTGTGGGGCGGGCAGGAAGAGATTGCTCAAAAATCTTCCACTTATGGACAAGGACAGGATGGGGGGGTAAGGGCATGGTGTGGGGTGGGAACCGGGTGGAGGGGACCAATGGGGGGGGGGGGAAGAGGAGCATCTGTAATAATCAGAACAATAAAGATTTATTTAAAAAAATAAAAAGAAAGCCCTAGCTGGTTTTGCTCAGTGGATAGAGCGTTGGCCTGTGGACTGAAGGGTCCCTGGTTCGATTCCAGTCAAGGGCACATTCCCGGATTGTAGGCTAGATCCCAAGTACGGGTCCCGCACGAGATAGCCAATCAATGATTCTCTCTCACCATTGGTGTTTCTATCTCTCCCTCTTCCTTCCTCTCTGAAATCAATCTACAATAATAAAAGTGTAATATGCTAATTAGACCAGATGACCTTCCAGATGAAGCCCGGGCTGCAAGGGAAGCCCTGGTCCCAGGTGCCAGAGGGAAGCCTGTGCCAGCAGCCAGGGGACAGAAGGCCTACTCTTGCTCAAATTTTGTGCATCGGGCCTCTAGTAAAATATATATTTGAAAGGGAGGGAGGGAATACCCTGGCAGGAGGGAGGAAGGGAGGGAGGGAGGGAGGGAAGGAAGGAAGGAAAGGAGGGAGGAAGGAAGGAAGGAAGGAGAGAAAGAATGAAAATTGGACTGCCAGCAGTACAATGAGTTTTTATAACACTTTCTTAACACTCGGTACTGTCATACTTTTTAAATGTCAACCATTTGGGGAGTTAGGACACAAAATTCAACTGAGTAAATTTTAATAAACATTTTATTGGCTTTATTCAATGATTCATGAATCAGATATCATCCAGACTAGCAGATAGAAAGGAGCTCTGAGAAGCTGTACAAAATGAAAGACTTCTGTTGGCAGGTAAGAGCAGGAACAAGGAGGTTATACACACTAGGCAAAATAGTGGATTGGTTATAGCAAAGTGGCTTTTCTTATTGGATGAAGCAGTTCCCAAATGACTGGTTTAAGATTCCATTTTTAGGAAAACTGATGCTTTAATAAAATTAAGCCTAGATTTGGTGACTGAGGCTTAGTAAAAGTGACTCCATTTTGGACCCCTTGCTTTCTTTTTAACAGTGGAAACAAATAGTACTTGATATTTGATTCAATTTCCATTTCTTTGTTAACCAGTAACTGACTGAGACTCTTCACCCTATTTTAAAGTCCATTCTGCTTTTCCTTTTATACAAAAAGCTGTCCCCATTTATGGCTTAAAGTGTGTCCTACAGCCGAAACCGGTTTGGCTCAGTGGATAGAGCGTCGGCCTGCGGACTCAAGGGTCCCAGGTTCGATTCCGGTCAAGGGCATGTACGTGGGTTGCGGGCACATCCCCAGTAGGAGATGTGCAGGAGGCAGCTGATCGATGTTTCTCTCTCATCGGTATTTCTGGCTCTCTATCTCTCTCCCTTCCTCTCTGTAAAAAATCAATAAAAATATAAAAAAAAAAAAAAGTGTGTCCTACCTAGTGGAAGCTGGTGCTGATGTTTTGTTGGTGGAGAACAATCCCACCAAGATGGTGGGGGAGTGGGTCTCATGAGTCAGCTTTCCTAGACCCAAGCTCTTGGTTCCCAGGTCAGGCTCAAGTAAGACCTTTGCATACCAGGTGTGTGTTTGTGTGTGTATGTTTTGTTAACATATATTAACAAATATATTTACTATATATATATAGTTACTCAAAAGTTGTTTAATTTTTGTTTTTAATTACAGAGAATATTCAATATTACGAGTTTCAGGTGTACAGAATAGTGATTAGATATTTATATAACTTACAAAGTGGTCCCCTCCACAGGTATAGTCCTCACCTGGCGTCATACATAGTTATTAAATATTATTTCGTATATTCTCAATGCTGTACGTTACATCCCTGTGGATATATTCTTATGAAAGCCTTTCATCTATTTTCTTTGCAGAAAAGCCAAAGTCTGCTCGCCGGTACTGCACAAACTTTAGCTGAGAATACTGAAAGACACATTTGAAAAGACCGTGTACCCAAGTGGGAATACCCTGGCAGAGCTTGCTTCAGCCACTCAACTTGATGAGCTAGTATTACAGGTGGGTCCCTAAGTGTGTCTCTAGATAGCACGCCTAGTCCAAAGCTTTACACACACTTTTAACCATCGTAGAATCCCTATTTATAATTGAATAATTGCTATGTGTCAGGACAGGGGTTAAGCACTTTATATTTTTATTCTCATGACCACCCATTTTATTGAAAAACACTAAAGCTCACAGGGAGGAATGTCTTCCAAGGATTATAAACACAAGAGGAAGAATTTGAATCCAGGTCTTTCTGACTGCAGACCCACAGTAGTACAGCAGACCTTTTGAGAATGTATCTCAGATACTCACTTTGGGGTCTGTTCCTGTTTATTTTTAGGTTCTTCTCAATCAGGACATTTGCAATTACATATATATGCCTCTCAGAGACAGCAAGAGCACTGCTCAGCACTGCTGCTCTGAGTTGTTCTGAGTCCATATATTCTTCTAAAATTCTTCCCGATTACGCCAAGGCTGGCTCTTCCTCGAATCCTGCCCACTGTAGTAACTGTTGGCAACGTAGTCCAAGTTCCTCCTTTATCCTCTGCTCACTAGTTGAGGTGTCGGGTCTGAGCCCCCCTGCCCAGGGACTGGACCTCCTATTACAGCAGGTCTTAGACAGAGAAGCCATGAGAGGTTGTGGGGGTGTAAGAATGAGTCTTTATTGCAGAAGCCAGTGGCCACATAGCCGTCAGACAAAACAGTTCTTTACAGCAAAGTCCATACAGGCCGCTGGCCAGACACTGGCTGGTGAACATGTCATCTTTCCCACAAAGCAGCATTAGTCTCTGTACCCACAGCTATTATCTGGGCAGCCCCAAGCTGCCTCCTAAACTCGCTGCTTCACATCGTAACAGTACCTAAGCTCTGCTTCAGCAGCTTCTCTGGCCTCTCTGACCCAGCAGTTTGTCCTGTCTCCCCTGCCCAGCACACTGGCTGGTCTCTGTAGCCTCACACAGTAACTACCTCTGAGCTTCTCTCCCAGCACACAGGCTAATTAACATGGTAGCTATAGCTGAGCTCCTATGAGCTCTTACCTTACATCATAGCAGTATCAGCTCTCAGCTCCGTCTGAGCTCTCCTCTCTCCTGCACACATAGGAGCTACATTCTCTGTGCCTACCACCTCTGCTTCTCTGAGCTCTCTCTCCTCTCTCTGGTCAGTAACCTGTATATTACTCCAGAGACAAAGAAGGCTAGCTGCCGACAGTGACATCAATCATTTGGGTTACAGAAGGGCATAGTGTACCGTGAGATCCCTGTGGCCTTGCAGCTGTGTATGGTATCTTGGCCTTGGGCACCCCGATTAGGCTCATGCTTAGAGCGGCCTTGGCCATTCTGGTGTATTGACAACAAGGCCTCTGTGCTCTCATTGGCTTTGACTATCCAGGAACCCTGATGTGGTTCCCACAATGCCTTGCCACAGAAGATTCAGGGTGTAAAAATCCCTAGATGACCCCAAAGGTACCCCAAGCTAGATTCCCACTCCATATTCTCATAGTTAACAATCCTCTCTCAGAAAACCCAGAGCATCCAGCGAGACAGAACCCCTTTCTGTAACACCTCCTGATCTAGAGTGCTGTGTCCTATTCTATGTATGTTTAGCACAATCTCATATTCCCTTTGCCCTCCAAACCCTGGGCCACCAGGAGATAGAGGACATCCCTTATTCAGCTAAATATGAAGAAATGTGAGACTAGCTTTTGCACACCAAAGCAACCTAACTCCTGAGGAGCATGTAGGATTCCCCTTTGAACCCATCCCCCTTTATTAACCAGCTTACCTGCTCTTTTCCCAGAGTTGGTTCAAGAACCAGCGTGTCAAAAGGAGGAAACAGCTGCTACAGTGTCAGCCTAGTGTGGCACTAGAAGCACAAAACCAAACCATTTCAGTGAAGGAGGAGGAGACTCCTTTATCTGTACCTTCTACAAACACTCATCCCCTGAGTCCCAGCATTGTGAATGCTTATGACCATGAACTCCCTAAGACTTCTAATATCGAGCAATCTGGAGGGACTGGTGCCTCTGTGTGGAATGTATCATGGGATTCTCAGCCTCATGACCTTCAACAGCTATGTCTGAGTGTCTCTGATCCTTCTTGGGCCTCCAATCCCTCTGACATAGATCAGTTTATACAACTACTAGTGGCCCGGTGCACAAAATTCATGCACAGGGCTGGGGGGAAGAGGAGAGGGAGGGGTGTCCCTCAGCCCGGCCTGCACCCTCTCCAGTCTGGAACTCCTCAGGGGATGTCCGACTGCTGGTTTACCCGATCCCTGTGGGATTGGGCCTAAACTGGCTATTGGCCATCCCTCTCGCAATCCGAGACCACTGGCTCCTAACTGCTCACCTGTCTGCCTGCTTGATCACTCCTAACCACTCTGCCTGCCAGCCTGCTCACCCCCAACTGCCACCCCCCCGCCAGCCTGCTTGCCCCCAACTGCCCCCCCGACTTGCCTGATCACCCCCAACTGCCGTCCCCTCCTGGCCTGATCGCCCCTAACCACCTCTGCTTTGGCCCCACCACCATGGCTTTGTCCGGAAGGTCTCCCAGTCTAATTAGCATATTATCCTTTTATTAGTATAGATATTCCCTACCTGGGGAGGATCACCCCAGCAGTCTAGATGAGTACCTCTTCCCCAAGTGCCCTAATTGAGGGGATATGGCTGGGATTGACCTTCAGTGTGCTGGATAATACCTGCACAGCTCTTGAAAAAGGTTTGTGATCCAAATCTTGTCAAACCCAGAGACATTTCCAAATACATTAATGGGTCAACTCCAGTCTAAACAAACCAGTTATTTATCTTTTTCTATAAGAAGAAATACCTCTACCTTTTTTTTAATCCTAACCTGAGGATATTTTTCCATTGTTTTTTAGAGAGACTGGAAGAGAGAGGGAAAGAAAGAAATATCGATGTGAAAGAAACACATTGATTGCTTGCCTCCTGCACCAGACCCAACCAGGGCCTGGCTGGGAGCAGCCTACAACCAAGGTACTTGCTCTTGTTTGGAATCCAAGCAGGGACCCTTTGGTCTGCAGGCTGACGCTCTATCCACTGAGCCAAACCAGCTAGAACTTGAATCTTTTAAAAATTATTCTCCATTGAGCATTATGTTAAGCAAAATAAGTCAGTCAGAGAAAGATAAGTATCACATGATCTCACTCCTATGTGGAATCCAATGAACAACATAAACTGATGAACAAAAATAGACCCAGAGGCAGAACCATGGAACAGACTGTCAAACCTCAGAGGGAAGGCAGGGGAGGAGGGAGAAGAGATCAACCAATTAACTCATACGCGTATATGCATAATGGACACAGACAATAGGGTGGTGAAGGCCTGGGCTTGGGGGTGGGGGCAGAGTGGGAGAGGTCAATGGGAAAAAGAGGGGACATATTTAATACTTTCAACAATAAAGTTTTTTTAAAATGATTCTCCTTTAATAAGGTGTGTGTATCCACGAGGTCAGGTCTTCTATTAAATTATAGTTTTCTTGATAATTGTTTTGCAGACATCTATAATAATAAAAGGGTAATATGCTAATTAGACCAGACTTATTCCGGACATCCTTCCTGGCAAAGCTGGGGAGGAGGGAAGGAGCCCAGGTCCCAGGTGCCTGCGGGCAGCCAGAGGAGTGAAGCAGCTTGGGCCCCAGGTGCCTGCCAGTGGCCGGAGGAGGGAAGCCCGGGTCCCGGGTGCCAGAGGGAAGCCAGTGCCGGCAGCCCGGGGAAGGAAGGCCTACTCTTGCATGAATTTTCGTGCATCAGGCCTGTAGTTGACTATAAAATCATAAATAAAAACAATGAATGATAAACAAATTCAGAATGTGTTTTGCTTGGGAAGGTGAGGTCATGGGAGGCAATGGGGGGACACCTATTTGTGGTATTTGAAAGGAGAAGATTGTGCCTAATCAGAACTCAGGAGTTTACAGGTAGTGAGGGGGAAATTTCATTCCAGTGTGAAATGAAACCCAGAAGAAAGGCCTGAACAGTGCCATTAGCAATGTGTTGCCACCTCAAGGCTTCTGGATGTTGGGTTGGAGGAGGGCTAAGGAAAGAAGCATTCCAGTTAAGAGGTTGGAGTTGAAGAAGACGCTGTGGCAATGGACATGGTGAGAGATCATGTGATTGATGCCCAAGGTAGTCCTTGTGAAGAAAGAGGCTATTTCCAGAAGACGTTCTTAAATCTGTCGTGGCTATTTTTATGAATCATCTCTTCTAAGTAATGTGTCTCCTAAGTGGTTCTCCAGACTTGCTAAGAGTCTGATTATCAGAGCCCCTAGAATAGTCATTCTGACATCTAGGCAGGAACTCAAAGAAGCTGAGAAAGGAGGGTGGACGCTATTACTGCAGAGAAACAATTCCAAAGAAAAAGGTAGATATGAGCCTGGCTGGTTTTCAGATATGAAACGAAGCAGTGGCTGCTATACACCTCCTATGGCTGCCTATTAAAATCGAGGTGTGGATTGCATTTTTTTCTGTGTCTGTTTCAGCACGTATGTCTGGCATGTATGAGGCAGGCATTTTGTCCCTTTAGTGCACATATTGAGAGGAACTGCACCTGAGAAGTTATAATCAGTTCCCTTCATGAGCACCAGGCCCTGATTTTGATGGTGAGGTGCTGGACTTCTGTCCCAGGCTTATTGCTGTAATTGTATTACATTTGGAAATTCCATAGAAAGTAATCAGTGTTTTGGGTTTGTGGGAAGTGTGAATGTCTCTGGGCCTGAGGGTGGAACAGTAGCTAGTCTCTTAGGATGATTTCTATGAACCACAAGTCATACCCGTGCCCTAGTGTAGTCTCCTCCACATGATTATGGCTGTCTCTCTGACTCACCTTTGAACACTAGGATGTGAAGGGAGTGGCACTGCATGACTTCTAGAGCGAGGTCCTATTACACCTTACACCTTCTGCTTGGGCCTTTTCACGGGATCACTATGGAAGCCATGAAGCCTGAGTGAGTTGATGAGTCTAAGACAGCTATGAAGGTTGTGTAAAGAGAAACAACCAGCCAGCCCCCAGCTCTTTCATCCAGCTCAAGTGAAGAGTCAGACACGAGGAAAGCACCCATCGGGAAACTCCACTTCCCACTACCATCTGATTAGAACCACAAAATACACTACCATATGAGTGCAGGACACCTGCAAAACTGGGAGACATAATCAAATTATTGTTTTAAAACAATATATTTTGGAGAGGTTTGTTGTTCTGCAACGATTCTGTGGGGCATCACAGCCAGAGTCAGGTCCCTGCATCCCGTGTATAAATTGTTCTTGTTTTAGCAATAATTTTATCCTCCCTGGTCTAAAATCATAACAGTTCATTACCAAACATGTCCCAGGTTTCTGCCCACAGAAATTGAAAAAAATCTTGCAATTGTTTGAGTAATAGGAAAAAGAGATTCTTTGAGGTAAATCTTGGTTTTCCAACTATTTCTTGGATGAAAACTTTTTAAGTGCTGGCCTTGTCATTTTCTTTATTTTTCCCAGTGCATCTCACACAAAGCCAGGCACAGTGACAATATATATATTAAACATCCTTGGAATAAAGGAAGATTTAAGAAATCTCACCTGATTGTCCTCCGAATACAAAGTTCCTTCCCCAACTACCAATTATAGCTTTGTGGCTTGAGACAGATACCTAATATCTTGGTTTAGCTGTCTGAAATTGGGGAAGGATTTTGCTTTAGAGTGTCTGACATATCGTAAGAACTACATAAGGATACTGTCACCAGTGTCTTCTCAGACATCTCATGACCCTGTCCCTCACTCCATGTGTCCGAGAAATATTTGTCCTCTTTGATTCCTTGACCTCCCACAGGACTCTCATGCCCCTTTTAGTGTTGAGCACTTAATCTTTTTTCTCTTTTTTTCCCTCAGAAGAAAGAAGCAAATCTTGTTAAGTTCTCAGGAGTTTTAATGACCAAGTGTGGGGGAAGGGTGAGAACCCATGTGTTAGCCAGCTCTGGGAACCACAGGGTCACTGAGGTGGAGGGATCTCCTTGACAACGGGGATTCTGGTCGCATCCTTCTCTACTGGACACTCACTGAACTCAGGGAGACATCTCTCCACACCTGGATCATCTTCACGCTCTCTGGCGGGAGTCGATGGGAAAACTTGTAACACTGACGGCCATTTATCTTTATCTGGAAGGGAAAATGTATCATAAATACAGTAGGCCACCAAACAGACTTACCGTCTTTCTTTCTACTTCTATCCTATAGACACACCATCCACCCAGAAACTCTCAGTCACATTTCAAAAGTCAGTAGACATGCTTCTTTTTATAACCTACATTTTGCGACTATTTCGGACAGTTGTTCATTCTATTTTCTGAGATTCTCTTATTCCTCCACTGAAGTGCTACCACTTCCTGTTGCATTGTCTATGTCTTCCAGGCCTTCTCTCTAGCTCAGAAGATTCTCATGGCCAGGAACTGTGTCTCATGAATCCTAAGTGTCTGTATCCTTTCTTTCTTTCTTTAAATCCTCACCTGAGGATATTTATTTCCATTGCTTTTTAGACAGAGTGGAAGGGGGAGGGAGAGAAAGTGAAACATCGATGTGAGAGAGACACATCAGGGCCAGGGATCGTACTTGCAACCCAGGTATGTACCCTTGACTGGAATTGAACCCAGGACCCTTTAGTCTGAGGGCTGACGCTCTATCCACTGAGCCAAACCTGCTAGGGCTTGAGTGTTCTTAAAGAGGTAGAATTGTACATATGATTTTAAATGAGGATAATTTAAATCAGCTTATAAGCACATGAAAAGATACCTGCTTCAATCATAATAAGATGTTAATTTTTTTGCTTCTCTATTTAGAAAGGTCAGAATTTTTAAATATACACTTTATTACCATGGCTATGGGAAAAAAGTCAACTTTTTAAGGTCTTAGTTTTTTATATTTAAATTGCACACACTTCTTCAACCAGCTATTTCATTTCTCTGAAATTATCCTCCCATATAAGCACTGGGAGGTTGATAATGACAAAAATGTTATATAGAATACAGCTTCATTCATGAGAGCAAAATATGGAAACCACCTAAATGTGCATGAGTAAGGGTCAAGTTAAATCATTCTGAGAATGCTTCTATTGGAATATTAGGTGAACATTAAATAATGTGGGGACATCTCAAGCAGAACTATTTCTCTAACATACATTTTTATTTTTTATTTTTTATTATATATTTGTTTAAATCTTCACCCAAGGATATTTTTCCATTAATTTTTAAGAGAGTGGAAGAGAGAGGGAAAGACAAAGAGAAATATCAATGTGAGAGAAACCCATCAATTGGTTGTCTCCTGCACATGCCCTGACCAGGGCCTGTCCGGGGAACAGCCTGCAACCTAGATATGTGCCCGTGACCGGAATAGAATCCAGGACCCTTCGGTCTGCAGGCCGATGCTCTATCCACTGAGCCAAACCAGCTAGGGCATCTAACATACATTTTTTTTTACAACAAATAAACTCTAGTCCTCAATGTGTGGTTACTAGAAATACTTATAACATCATTTATTTAAAAAGAAACAAAAGCAGATACAGATACATGATGATAGATGATAGATAGATGATAGATAGATGATAGATAGATGATAGATAGATAGATAGATGATAGACTTGTACAAGCATATAATATCTCTGTAAAGAGCACAAAAGAACTAGTAACTGTTGCTCTGGAGAGAGACTGGATTTAGGAATGTAGAAAACACTCCATTTAAACTAAATATAATTATTTATATGCATATTTTAACAATCTCCTACATGAAAACTGAAAGAATGACAGCACAGGTGGAAAACATGGCTGCAAGGGAAGATAGAGGAAATTCAGGCATGTGTGCTCATCTTGACCTGAGCACAGCAGTACCAGCAGAGGGTGCTCTGTGAAGAGAGGGGCAGGAGATGAACCACAAAGGACTCTGGGGGCCAGGCCAGGGAGAGCTGTGTCCCCCTCAGAGAGCCCTGAGAGCCCGTGTAGTGGATGCTCCTGGGTACACTCACCTGGTACTCATTTTGCAGCACTGAGATGCACAGCTCAAATGGTTGACGATCCACAAAAGGCATACTGTCGTATCTCTCCTCTGACTTCCAGTCCCCAAACTGACGGCTGTTCATCACCACACAGTTGCCAAAGTACACGCGGAAATAGAAGGCGATGTCTGAGTCCTCTTCAGTTCCCGTGTGGAAATCCACCTGCAGTTCTGGGCTCATGCTGAAGGCAAAGCACGCGGCATGTGGAGCAGGACCCTTCCTCATGGGGGCCCACATTCAACACACACACACACCCCCTCCCCAACTCCTCCAGGGGAGGGAAGGCCTTCCTGGGTGAGAATGCAGTACGTGTCCCTGTGGGGCTGCTTCAGCTCGTCCTGCCCAGGCTGGGAGATGCCTCATCTCTTAGCCCAGGACTCACACCGAGCAGCAGTCACTGGCCTGGGGCTACTTTTCATGTCCTGGAAATACTGTGTCCCTTGATAATAAACCTCAGCTCCAATGCTTGAGTGACCCCAGCCCCCAGACTTCAACACTTACCCACAGACATGCACCTGTAGGTTTAATCCTGGCACCGGATGGGTCTCCAGGAACTGCAACTGCATTGTGCTACCATTATGCTAATTACACATTTCAGTATCATTCTTGCATGAAGTGACCTCCAAAGCTACAATAACCTCACTGCCTGGCCTGTGTGGCTCAGCGGTTGAGCATCGACCTCGGAACCAGGAAGTCGCTGGTTGGATTCCCGGTCAGGGCATATGCCTGGGTTGAAGGCTGGATCCCCAGTAGGGGGCGTGCAGGAGGCAGCCGATCGATGATGCTCCTCTCTCATCGATGTTTCCATCTCTCTGTCCCTCTCCCTTCCTCTCTCTCTAAAAAATCAATAAAAGCATATTAAAAAAAAATAACCTCACTTCTTCATTGTCCCACCATAGGCTGTAGAGTACTCACACGAAAGACATGGCAGGTGTCCCTTTGATTGTCACTGAAGAACCAATGTTCAAGGATGAGATTTTTGTGTATGGGACCTGCCATGGGAGAAGAGAGCAGATGAGAGGGACAAAGCCAGGTGTGGTCTCCCCTCCTACAACACCTAGTGGCAAAGCAGGATAAATGTCAAAGGACAAACTCTGAGGGCCCCCTTCTTCCCCCCTCATCACAGTCAGGACCCCGTGTCCGTGAAGAAATGAGAGAATTGTCATTGAAAGCAAGCTTTCAAGAACCAGGCTTCCTGGATTCTAATTTTGCCTCTTACTAGCAGTGAGACCGTAGATCAATTATTTGAATTCTCCTTGCCTTTGTCTCCTCAGGAGAAGGAGCATTATCAGAAATTCCTACTTCAGAGAGAGCTCTCAGTAACAGATGAGCTAATAGATGTAAAACCTTTAACCTGGTCACTGGTATGTGTAGGGTCTAAACAGGGGTGACCTAGCCGAAGGGAAGGGCCCTTTCTGAAGTACCACCCTCTGAACATTCCTATCTGAAACTGTAAAGACAAGACAAAACTATAAAAATATATATATTCACTCCAATGAAAAACATTTGTTAAAAGAGAGGGCAATGATCATGGAAAAGGAGACGCCTGTGTGTGGGCTACATATGCATCAGAATTTTCAAGGACATGCATGTTCTTTCAGGAACATGCACAAGTCACTGAGGACACAGCCAGTACCTGCACACAGGGTGGCGGGCAGTAATTGATGAAAGTAATTAAAGAAAATCTACACATTGTTCATTGGTATCTACTGTAAGCTTTGTCTGGACTGAAGCTGATTTTGTCCCTTCCATCTTCAGGTGATCCATTCTCTGAAACCAATTCCCACAACCACCTTCCCCAGAGTCAGGATCTGCTCACCCTTTTTTGTTGTTGTTTTTAAGACAGAGGAAGGACTGACTTGGGGAGGAGACATGAGGCAGGAGCAGGGGTCACTGTGTGCTGACCTAGACGGGAGATCCAGTGCCCCACAGTCTGAGTTCACCTCCCCTCAGGCTTCTTGAGAAGAGGCTCTGAGGACTGACTCGTTCTGCTCTCATTAATGCTCAGGGAGGAGTCCTGGGAAACCCACTCTCCTCAAGACCTCCCGTTCTGCCCACCAGGATCCACCGTGATACTCATGGAAAGACATACAGTTACTTAAAAGTCACTACCATGTAGGGGAGAACACTCACATGCAGACACAGACATTCACAATTCAACACGCAGTCACAGGTTATCACACACAGAGAATCACACAGAGTCACACAGAGACATGAGATCACCATATCACATACCTGCCAACACTCCCAACTGCTCAACCTCTGCCCCAGCTGCACACACACACACACACACACACACACACACACACACACACAGTCATAAAGACAAATGTGCAATCTCACCCCTTGCACCACACACACAGTCCCTCATCCCAGTCAGCTGTCCACTTCCCACACAAAGTCACAGTGTCTCAATAGAGTTCACACTCAGTCAGACACCACCAAATGCTGGCATTGGATTACACTGGCCCAGGGTCAACACACAATTCCCCATAAGGATTCCATCATCATATGCCAAGGGTCTCTCTTCCACACATTCACAATTACCAAATACCCCAAATATTTTCATCTTAAACAATCTTGCCCTCTTTCCTCCTTCCTTTATGGGACCTGGGATCACTGACGTCTGCGCCATTTCAACTCACCTGTACCACTGCCATTGTTGCGTCTTCTGTTGGGCAGCTCTTCCTAATTGTGTCTAGTTGTGTGTGTGAGCTCTGCAAGTGGCAGATTATAAATGATTCCTAGAAGCTCCACCCTTTGGCTTCATTCCAGTTTCTAAGCCTCTTCTAGAAAGATTTCCAGCATGAGAAGCGGTGGAGCATCACAAATAGAATCAATCACTACATGCATCCGGACCTGTCCTTGAGCAGGATGTGTTTGTGATGCAGTAGAAATTTCAGTGAAGAAATTGTGGGTGAGGAAAGAGTAGCAGGAAAAATGCACAAATAAGGGTGAAGTAGTGAGTGTGTGAGTGGGTCTAAAGGCCAGCTTACATGCCTCTCACTAAGTATGTATACAATAGCGGGGAACCCACCCAAAAGATGCACATTCTTCTTACTTGAACAATGGCAAAGAATTGGTTTTCCTGAGGTAAGGACTGTCTTCCAGAGGTCTGGGGAGAGCATGGACATTGATCCTCAGCAGACTTGCAGATAGAGGTAGAGAATGTCTTTGTGTCACCTCCACTCCCCAGTAGGACCCTTGGCTCTGCCCATGCCAATAGTGCATTGTTCTCTCACACACCTGGAATCTAGCCTCACCTTTTCACATCTCCCTGGGCATCCATGTGAATCCAAATGAGTCCCTGATTCTCCTTTAGACTCAGAGAAAACTGAGGATACCTTAAATTCTACTCTGATTTCTGTGTTCTTTGGTTCTAGGCCTGTCTGAGAACAGGCACAAGAACAGGTGATGGGACTCCAGCCACATTTCATTCTTTACCTGGGTTGGAGGACTGAGGACCCTTTTCAAGTTCAAAGCCTGAAATAGGAATTTAAAGCAGGGACGTATTCAATGTAATCATCATTGACACAAAATCATGTTTTCATTACCTGCACACTCAACAGTTCATTCCATCCAGTGAGGCTTCTTTTTCTCCCTGTGGCTCTGAAGAGATAGAGAATAGAGGTCTTTCAGCCGCGTGGGACAGCAAATGGGGTCATTCCCAGCCACTCAAGGTCTCTGCATAGTAGCTGTCCCTGAGCATCCTCTGTAAGGTGTTTCCCAAAGTTGCTTGTGCCCCTGAAAATCCTCAAGAGGGTTGGTGTATATGTGATAACTATAAGGTATTTGCTTGTATGTGTTCTATTTGTGTATTTATTTAGATGGGGAATCAAGTTATGGAAGCAATATAAGGCTATAACCTGAGAAAGACACTGTAAAAAAGGCTGTTCTTCAGTCTTACTCTGCCAAATATGGCCTCATCTGGAATTTGTGGGAGTTTTGGAACTGAAAGAGAGAATTGCTCTAAGTAAATACAGGTTGCAAGTCATCATAAGGAAGTTTCAATTGATGGTCCTTTGTCATTGTTAAATCTGAGATTTGTCGGGGCTTTTCGGGGGTGCGATTTTGCAGTCTCCCATGAATAAATCATGACAGATAGGAGGGGTGGGGATTCTTCTTTCATCTTTTAGACACTATAGTCAAAGCTGGAACATGTTCACAGTTGAAATCACTTAAAGCTTTTCCCATAGCAAATTGAAACCTGACTAGAAAAGCCATAAAATTCTTTCTTTTGACCCCTCCCATTGTCACAGCAAAGCAAAGAACCATGGGTGTGGGGGTTCTTGTGGTCAGATTGACTAAGGAAATGAAACCAAATATAAGATACAAATACCTTTTGGAAAAACAGTTTTAGCCTTTAAGTTTCACCCCCATGGTCAACTTCCAACATACATCAATCAACATGGGACATTAAAATGAAAAATTATTTATAATAATAAAATTCAATAAGTTATAATTTAATCATGATAAACTTTTCAATAAATTATAGCTCATTCAATTAATAACACATTTAGGAGTCCTTTTAAAAAGTTAAAGTTTATAAAAGAATAAATAAAAAACAAATTAAATCGGAATGTTTTCCAGCATTAAGATTCCCAAGTGGTAAAATGAGTTTTGTTATTTTTTAAAGTAGGTTGTGAAATGTATGTAGAGTATAACATTTATAACACTTTATTGTGATTAAATAACCTTATTTTATTTTATTTTATTTGTAAATTTTGTTTTATTGCTTAAAATATTACAAAGAGTAGTACATATGTCTCCTTTTTTCCCCCCTTGACCTTCCCCTGGCCTCCCCTACCCCCCAGTGTCTTGTTTCCATTGGTTATGCTTATATGCATGCATACAAGTCCCTTGGTTGATCTCTTACCACCCCGCCACCCTCACCCCCCGCTCCTGCCCTCCCTGGCCTTCCTGCTGTAGTTTGACAGTCTGTCCGATGCTGCTCTGCCTCTGTATCTATTTTTGTTCATCAGTTTATAATGGTCTTTATTATCCATAAATAAGTGAGATCATGTGGTATTTTTCTTTCATTGACGGGCTTATTTCACTTAGCATAATGCTCTCCAGTTCCATCCATGCTGTTGCAAATGGTAAGAGTTCCTTCTTTTTTACAGCAGCATAGTATTCCATTGTGTAGATGTACCACAGTTTTCTAATCCATTCATCTGTTGATGGGCACTTAGGCTGTTTCCAAATCTTAGCTATGGTAAATTGTGCTATGAACATAGGGGTGCATATATCCTTTCTGATTGGTGTTTCTGGTTTCTTGGGATATATTCCTAGAAGTGGGATCACAGGGTCAAATGGGAGTTCCATTTTTAACTTTTTGAGGAAACTCCATACTGTCTTCCATAGTGGCTGCACCAGTCTGCATTCCCACCAGCAGTGCACGAGTGTTCCTTTTTCTCCGCATCCTCTTCAGCACTTGTCGTTTGTTGATTTGTTGATGATAGCCATTCTGACAGGTGTGAGATGGTATCTCATTGTTGTTTTGATTTGCATCTCTCGGATGATTTGTGACTTTGAGCATGTTTTCATATGTCTCTTGGCTTTCTGAATGTCCTCTTTTGAAAAGTGTCTATTTAGGTACTTTGCCCATTTTTTGATTGGATTGTTTATCTTCCTTTTGTTAAGTTGTACAAGTTCTCTATAAATGTTTGAGATTAAACCCTTATCGGTGATAACATTGGCAAATATATTCTCCCATGCAGTGGGTTTTCTTGTAGTTTTGTTGATGGTTTCTTTTGCTGTGCAGAAGCTTTTTATTTTGATGTAGTCCCATTTGTTCATTTTCTCTTTAGTTTCCAATGCCCTAGGAGCTGTATCGGTGAAGAAATTGTTTTGGCATATGTCTGAGATTTTGTTGCCTTTGGATTCCTCTAGTATTTTTATGGTTTCCCATCTTACATTAAGTCCTTTATCCATTTTGAGTTTATTTTTGTGTATGGTGTAAGTTGGTGGTCTAGTTTCATTTTCTTGCATGTATTTGACCAATTTTCCCAACACCATTTATTGAAGAGACTATCTTGACTCCATTGTATGTGCTTGCCTCCTTTGTCAAATATTAATTGAGCATATTGGTTCGGGCTGATTTCTTGGCTCTCTATTCTATTTCATTGATCTATATGTCTGTTCTTGTGCCAGTACCAGGCAGTTATGAGAACAGTGACTTTGTAATACAGCTTGATATCTGGTATTGAGATCCCACCTACTTTGTTCTTCTTTCTCAGGATCGCTGCAGCTATTTGGGGTCTTTTTTTATTCCAGATGAATTGTTGGAGAGTTCATTCTAGGTCTGTGAAATATGCCGTTGGTATTTTAATGGGGAGTGCATTGAATTTATAGATTGCTTTGGGTAGTATGGACATTTTAATGATGTTGATTCTACCAATCCATGAACATGGTATGTTCTTCCATCTGTTTATGTCTTCCTCTATCTCTTTTTTCAACATCCTGTAGTTTTCTGAGTAGAGGTCTTTTACCTCTTTAGTTAAGTTTATTCCTAGGTATCTTAATTTTTTTGGTGTGATGGTAAATGGGATTGCTTTTTTAGTCTCTCTTTCTGTAAGTTCACTATTGGTGTATAGAAATGCCATAGATTTCTTGGTGTTAATTTTATATCCTGCTACATTGCCGAGTTCATTTATTAAGTCTAATAGTTTTTTGATGGAGTCTTTAGGGTTTTTTATGAACAATATCATGTCATCTGCGAATATGGACAGTTTTACTTCTTCTTTTCCAATTTGGATGCCTTTTATTTCTTCTTCTTGTCTAATCGCAATGGCTAATACCTCCAGTACTATTGTTGCGGAGCGCGAGTGACAGAATGACCAGAACTCCAGACTGATTAAAATTTAGAGAGCCTTTATTGACTGGCCAGTGTCCGCTCCTCCACTCGGGAAGCCCAAGAGAGAAGCGGCCACGACCATCTGCAGAGTTCAATATTTAAAGGGGACAACTACATCCGTGTTCAGGTTCCCATAGCAAGCAAAACCAAGTTACAAAAGCTAATTGTGTAGTTTTAGCCAAGCTATTCATCATCCTCCTGTTATTCATTTCTGGGTAACTTAAAGGTAAGGACTATTCTTAATTTTGATCTGTTTGTTCTTTGTGGGCCATTGCTCAGGTGTGTCGACCTGTTTGTTCTTTGTGAGCTCTCAGGTGTGGGAGCTCAGTTCCTAGGAACTTTGCACAGGCTGTAAGCTGCTGAGGTGGCTAGGTAATTAAGCAGGCCTAAAAATTTTCCTACTCTGTAACATTCCCCACTGGTTTTACGGGAGAATCAAGTCATTGTTTCCTCTTATTCTTTGGTAGTGAGTTCTTAGGACCATTAATTTGACTGCTTGTATTCTGCGTTGAATATAATTCATTAAGCTGTTTAGTATGCATGGGCCAAAAGTTAGTGTTAGTAGTAGGAGTACTATTGGCCCAGCTAAGGCGGTTAGGAGAGTGGTGAGGTGAGCCAGGGGGACCAGGAGAAGAGGTTTTCATACCAGTTTCCTTCAGACTTTCTCCTTTCCTATCTTGTAGCCTCTTTCTTAGCTGACTGAGGCTCTCCCTGATAACTCCTGAGTGGTTAGTATAAAAACAACAGGTCTCCCCTAGGGCCATGCATAGTCCTTCCTGTTTTAGAAATAACTATTTTGTAATACTACCTCGGCTAAGGAACTGAGGGAATCTTCAAGTCTATTTACATTTTGTTCTAATGTGCTCAGATCTTGATCTACTTGGCTGCTGAGGGCCTTAAAATTCTGATTTCCTGTTACTAGAGCTGCTGTTCCCACCGCAGTGGAGCCGGCAATCCCTAACCCTACTAAAAGGGGAATTAATACCGGGGCCCGTTTTTTTCTGCTTCTGAGCAGACCTAAATGCTATCTCCCCCCTCCTCTCCAGAGTAATAGTATACCTGAGGCAAGATGTGAGTGAGGATGCATAGAGAAGGCTCCCCGGGGGCGGGGCGGGGATGAGAGTCAAGGGGGAAAAACAGGGGGTGATACCAGAGGTGCAGGCAAACCAGGTTCCCTTCGGGGCTACCAGATATCTCTCCAGGGTGCCACTACTGTCGTCATCTTCTTTACTGAAGGTGTGACTGAGGAACATGATTCTGCATAGGGGGACTTCTTAAGATTGTAGTCCTTGGACATAAAGCAGGTACCTATTCCCTGATAATCCCCCAGGGTTAACTTGGGATTCTCTCCCCACCTGCACATCCCCTCGGGGGTATTCTGGAGTGAGATATTTCTGATGCTGCTATCGTCTTCCCCTATACTGGCATTTGCCCCTATCCCTACATAATATGGTGGTTCAGGATTTAAGCATAGCCAGAAATCCTTGGTGGTGTTTGGGGACGTTTGGTTTAAGAAGTTGAAAACGGCATCCAGGGTGTTGAGGAGGGGTCTCCTTACTTGCTCAGATATAATGGGGGCAAGAGTGGGACTATGCTCTGGTTCTGACTTCCCTCCCGTACCTAGTTCAGGCTTTGGACTTTGTGTGGGTTGCCGGTGCTTTGGGGGCTGTACGGATGGTATCCCTAAATCTAGTTCACAAAGGGGCCCGATTGGGTTTCTCTTTGGGGCTTGTCAGGTTCTCTAGAGGGTGAAGAGGACCCCTGGGTCTCTTCCCGATACATAAAGACGTAGGCCCCACGTTTTTCCCGTGTCCCAGGAGGAAGCCCTCCAGTTCAGTGGCGTAATTATCACAGGGTTACAATCCCCTACTATACAGTTCTTCTCGGGGGCTCCAGGCCAAAGGACCCTCTGTAATAATAGCGATGGATCTCTGGTTGTCCAGGGGGCTAGGGTTTCACAGCCCCACTGGGCCCAATGGTAGTCTTCGGTGGTAATCTGGATGGTCCCACTCTGACCACTGGGTACACTAGCTCTTGGATCTCTAAGGAGGTGCTAATTTAGCCTCTGCCTGATGCTACCCAGTAGGAGCTACAGAGAGATCTGCAGATTCCTTTTCCTTGTTTGGGGTTTGGAGGTGCCCAGATGAGGCCCAGCTGTGAAGTAATGCAAGCTGCTGTGGCACCTTGAACCTTCTTTTGGATGTTCTGGGTCTCTCTGACCCAGCTGCTGTTTTTAGGTAATTTTAGATTGCAAAGGGCCAGGCATTCATATGCAAAAGCCTCTGCGCACAGCTTATGTGGGGCGGGGTCTCAGGGAATCAACAGGGCGGAGCAAACAGCTATGGCTGATCCTCAGTCCTACCCTAAGAGGCCCCGCGTCTCAGTGTCCCGCAGTAATCGCTGCAAGCACCTCTGAGAGAAAGCCGTCCTCGAGTTCCGCCCGATGCCAGACAGTCCATTTTCTCCCTGTATGAGTCTGGGTCCCCAGAGACTCGCCCAGAACTGGCATTCAGAGCAGTCGGGAGCTTGTGTCTCCCTCCTGATTGAAAAAGACAACCGCGTCCTCAGTTGCCAGCCCTTTCC
>NW_005871233.1:2271487-2274829 GCF_000147115.1 Myotis lucifugus | reverse complement strand
GCACTTTACTTCCACACCCCACCTCCTCTGAGTCTCAATGTGCTTTCTCTTTCCTTCTAGTTGTAGAATTTCCACTCGGCCAGCCTTCCTGTGGTTCTGTCTTTTAGTTGTATTTTTGAAGTGGTTGTGCGAGGCAGCAGTTTCAGGTGTTTACCTATGCTGCCATCTTCCCCAGTCATTGTTTAATAGCGTGCTATTTAGTCTCCATGTGTTTGATTTTTTTGGATTGCTTTTATTGTAGTTGATTTCCAGTTTTATGCCATTGTGATCTGAGAAGATGCATGATATGATTTCTTTTTTTTTTTGAAAGCCACTCAGAATGCATTGATATGATTTCTATCTTCTTGAATTTGAAGAGACTTTGCCTGTGACCCAATATATGATCTATCTTTGAAAATGACCTATGTGCACTTGAGAAGAATGCATATTCTGTGGCTTTGGGTGAAATATTCTGAAGATGTCAATTAATTCCATCTGATCTAGTGAGTCATTTAGGATTGATGTTTCTTTGCTGATTTTTTGTTTAGAGGATTTGTCCAATGGTGATAGTGGTCTATTAAAGTCCCCTACTATGATTGTATTGCTGTCAATCTCTCTCTTGATATCCTCCAGAAGTTTTATAATGTATTTGGGTGCTCCTGTATTGGGTGTGTATATGTTTACCAGAGTTATTTCTTCTTGTTGGATTGCTCCCTTTAGTATTATTAAGTATTAGTATTCTTATCTCTTTTTTTATGTCCTTCACTTTGAGATCTAATTTGTCAGATATAAGTATTGCTACCCCAGCTTTTTTTTCATTTCCCATTCGCCTGAAAACCTTTTTCCATCCCTTCACCATCAGTCCGTGTGCTTCTTTTTTTCTGAGGTGGGTTTCCTATAGACAGAAGATATATGGGTCATGTTTTCTTATCCACTCAGTTACCCTATGTCTTTTGATTGGGGCATTTAATCCATTTACATTTAAAGTTATTATTGATAGATACTTGTTTGTCGCCATTTTTATTCTTTATCCCTGTGTTCCTTCTTCGTTTCCTATTTTTTCTTTTTACAGCAGACCCTTTATCATTTCTTGCATTGCTGGTTTGGTGGTAATAAGCTCCCTTAGTCCTTTTTTGTCTGTGAAGCTCCTGATTTCACCCTCAATTTTGATTGATAGCCTTGCTGGGTACAGTATTCTTGGATTCAGACCCTTCCTTTGCATGACTCTGTATATTTCATTCCATTCCCTTCTTGCCTGATGTGTTTCTGTTGAGAAATCAGTCGCTAGTCTAATGGGGGATCCTTTGTAGGTAACTTTCTGTCTCTCTCTGGCCGCTTTTAAGATTCTTACTTTGTCGTTGGTGTTTGCCAATCTTACCTAATAATAGACAAACATGTAAATTGACCGTACCTTCGCTATGCTAACCAGCTAATCGGGAGAGTATGCAAATTAACCCAACAAAGATGGTGGTTAATTTGCATACGTAGGCTCCAAGCGGCGGAGCAAAGCCTGACAGCCCCGGGGCCAGAGCAGCGAAGCCTGATGGCTCCGGGGTCGGCTCCGGCCAGAGCGAAGGCCTGGGTCCCGGGTGCCAGAGGCAAACCGGTGCCAGCAGCCAAGGGAAGGGAAGGCCTATTGCACAAATCTCTTCGTGCAACAGGCCTCTAGTTTAATTATAATGTACCTTGGCATCGGTCTTTTGGGGTTCATTTTGTTTGGGACTCTGTGAGCTTCTTGGATTTGTGTGAGTTTTTTCTTTTCTATATTAGCAAAGTTTTCTGTCATTATTTCTTCAAACAGGTTTTCTATTCCTTGCTCAGTTTCCTCAGTTCCATCCCTATTATGCAGATGTTGTTTCGTCTCGTGTTGTCCCAAAGTTCTCTTAGGCTCTCCTCCTGCTTTTTAATTTTTTTTTCTAGAAGCTGCTTTGCTTGGGTATTTTTTCCTACCTTGTCTTCTAGCTCACTGATGTGGTCCTCTGCTTCTTCTAGTCTACTGTTGATGCTTTCTATTGAGTTCTTTATAGCAGTGATGTCATTTTTCATTTCTTCTTGGTTCTTCTTCATTTCCTCTTGGTTCTTACACATATTGTTGAATTTGTCTTCCATTCTTTTCAGCCACCTTATGACCATTTCTCTGAATTCTTTCTCTGACAGGATGCTTGCCTCCATTTCGTTTACTTCCTTTTCTGGTGATGCCTGTTTTTCTTTCATATGCAGGCTGTTTCTTTGTCTCCCCATGATCTTTCTTCTCCGGGTGTCTGGTTATGTAGTTCTCTCTCTCCTGCGTTGATTTAAAGGCATAAAATACAACACAACAAGGCACAACACACAAGGCACTGAACACAAATGTATTCACAATACTAATAACCCCAAATAAAGGTGACCACCAGAGAAAAGAGAACTAGGGGATAAGAAAGAAAGAAGAAGAGAAAAAGAAAAAAGAGGAAAAAAAGGAGTGCAAAAATGAAATTGGGAAAAGGAAAAAAGCAGTAAGAGAGAAAAGAAAGAGAATAAAATAGAAGAGGGGAAAAACTATTTATATGGGGAGAAAACTACAATAGAACAGCCACTAATCCCAATAAATGCCAGCAACAAGTACCTAGAGATGAATGCAAACTACAAACAACAACTAATATCAAGCGAGGAGAGGGAAAACAGAAGCAAAAAATAACCAAAAAAAAGAAAAGAAAAGAAAAAGAAAAAGTGAAACAATCTCACAAACAAGCATAAAAAAAACCCCAATATAATCAACAATCAAGCAAACAACAACAAAATGACAGAGAGAAAAAAAATTTGCCGGAACCGGTTTGGCTCAGTGGATAGAGCGTCGGCCTGCGGACTGAGGGGTCCCGGGTTCGATTCCGGTCAAGGGCATGTGCCTTGGTTGCGAGCATATCCCCAGTGGGGGATGTGTAGGAGGCAGCTGGTCGATGTTTCTCTCTCATCGATGTTTCTAACTCTCTGTCTCTCTCCCTTCCTCTCTGTGAAAAATCAATAAAATATATTTTTAAAAAAAAATTTGGATAGTGAAGAAAGAGAAGAAAGAGTTGCATATTGACTTAGAGCAGGTGATTGGAAATTAGATATGTAAGTAGGGTGAAATTTTAACAGGGGGTAAAAAGAAGGAATAGGGAAACTCTAAAGCAGGACTAGGGTAAGAGAAACAGGACAACAAAAGGGGAAAAGTGAGAAAGAGAGTTTTGGCATAAAGGTAAAGTTGAGGTAGAGTAAAATGATGCTAAAGGAAAGATGAAAATAGAATGTAGAACACTAATCCCAAAATAAAATAAAGAGAAAATAAAATGACACTTTAAAAAAAGGTAAATAGAAGTAGTAATAATAGTGATTAAAAATAAAATG
>NW_005871233.1:2259107-2269870 GCF_000147115.1 Myotis lucifugus | reverse complement strand
AGTCAGTTTGTGGTTCAGCCCCTGGGTGGCAATGTTTCTGGATTGACCTCCGGGGCTATAAGTCCTCTCTAGCCAGTAGTTAGGTTTTGTTTTCCCTATCGCACTTCATACTGGTTTGGGAGAGTCGACTGCCCCAGAGCTGGTTCCTTGATCTTACTCCCTGCTCTGATTCCCAGGTTCCACAAACACAACTTTCCCCTGCAGTTTCTGTGAGTGACACCAATTGGGCGATCCTATGTATTGGGTTTAATAATCAAAAGCAAGGATTTAAAGAGAGAGAAAAAAAAGAGCCAGAGTAAGTGTGCGAGCTCGCAACTTCCACCGTCCAGCTCTGTGTGCACGCAATTCTCCCAACGTCTCTTCCACACGTTCTCTCTCCCCTGGCACTAAGCAGCCGGCACACTGGCAAAATCGGAGGCTGCCTTTTTGCACCCAGTCCAGCTATGGGCTGATTTTTTAGAGTTCCCTTCTGCCAATAGCCCTGCGGGTCCCCTTCCACACTCGCGGGTCACGCTGGCCCCAACGGCCGCGGACTTTGTGGGGTGCAGGCTTCCTCTGCGCACGTTCCTCTCTCCAGCCTGAATTACAAACCGCACCTTTATCTAGGCGAAATCTGACCTTTCCGTGAGGAGGAGCAGGGCTCTTCTGAGTCCACGTATTCGCGCTGCTTGAGATCCGGTGTTCCTGGGTTCGTAGCTGGTCCAGGGTGCCGTGGTTGCAGGGTCTCTGGATGTATACGCTTCCGATATCAGCCACTCAAGACGGCGTGGTCTCCACGGCAGAGCCGGCCACTCCGGAGAGATTTCAGCAGCAGTGCAGGCTGCCCGGTTAGAGGAGCCCGATCCAGCAGTCTCCAGCAGTCCCCTGGAGTATTGCTATTGCTCACCCACAAATTTACAACAAATTTACACTCTCGGTAAGTTCACACACTCTCCTTTCTTTTCTTTTTTTAAATATATTTTATTGATTTTTCACAGAGAGGAAGGGAGAGGGACAGAGTTAGAAACATCGATGAGAGAGAAACATCGATCAGCTGCCTCCTGAACATTCCCTACTGGGGATGTGCCCGCAACCAAGGTACATGCCCCCGACCGGAATCGAACCTGGGACCCTTCAGTCCACAGGCCGACGCTCTATCCACTGAGCCAAACTAGTCAGGGCCACACACTCTCCTTTCGTTCTCTCACTCTCACACTGTCTTGCAGTCTGCCTTCCCGTCAGCAGCCATCTTTCTTCCTCCTAAAAAACCTTATTTTAAATCTGGAAATATATATATATGAAAAGCCATCAGCATGGTTCCTTTAGGAAAAGAAGCTTTAGATTTAAATTTTTCTGAATTTTTAAAAAATGTAAATGTAATTGTGTATCAAATTTTTTTTCTGAAAGTTTTGTTTCTAGCAGAGAGACAATCATTTGAGACTGGCTAGTCCATGCTTCCTTCCTTCCTCCCTTTCTTCCTTCTTTCCATAACTGGACAATCAATGGGTCCATGCTGTCTGTCACTACTTGAGCCAATTAAGCAGAGACAGGTTTGAATCATATATGTGAGAATAAAAAAGTAATCTTTTCAGTAAAAGAAGGGAGTTTAGGCACCCAGCATTTTGAAACGGCAAAAAGTCAACCCCTCCCTTTTCCCTTTAAATTAGCCAGTCTCACAAGAATGTGAGCCTAAACCCTGACCAATCAAGAGTGAGGGACAGACGGTGAGCGTCAGAGATAAAACCCCGAGTGGATGACCCATTCAGTGTGTGTGCTTGCCAGACCCTGTGCATGCGCACCCATATGCAAAAGGAAAGATATTTGCCTTGCTGTCTGGCTCCCCAGTATCCTTTGTGTTCTACCAGGACCCCTGGTTTTTGGGCTTGCCTTCTAAAAATTTGGGGGGCTGGTCCAGGATTCCATTGGTCACTAGCGGGGGGGGGGGGGGAGGCATTTGACCCCTCTCCTGAGGAGGCACATCCCACTGCAAAGTTGTGGCAGCCTCAGTGAGGAGGGATGGCCATTACCCCTGGGCCAACTACAAGCTGGGGATTGTGAGTCAGCCAGCAACGTGGGAAGGGCCCAAGCAAGCACCATGGCAAGCAGTCAAACCTCATGCATGAGCCAAGATAGGAAATCGGACTATAAATTCTCCCTTGGTGGTTGGGTATCCTCGGAGGTCAACTATATGTGACTAGGATGTGTCTTGAACACAAAGCGAGGGCAGAGTTCTGATCTCCTTCGAGGGAAATGGCTAGAGAGGGACGAAGCAGATCTCAGGGAGTGCAAGAAATCTCCAGTATGGGGGGTTGAGAGCATAGAATAGTCACAAGGGACCTACCAAGGATGGGAAACAAAAATTCTAGGCCCAAGGAAAACATTCCCCCAGACAGTCCATTGGAGAGAATTCTGAGGTTCTGGAGGGGAGACAGTCCCCAAACCAGGGACAGGAGACATTGCTTTGCTTCAATTTTTTTTTATGCAGGGCACTCTGTGGTGTCTGTGGCTGGACACACAAGGAGAATGGTGTGAAGCTTTATCTGTGGGTTGTGCATGCCTGTAAATATTGTACGTAAGTGTTTCTGTTGATATTTTGTGTCTCCTTGTTGCTTGGTTTGATTTGTTTAAAGATGGGGCACATCCGCTTTGGGGGCAGGGGGGGCAGCTGTTTGTGGCAAGGCTGACCACGGGGCAGAGATTGCAGGAACGTTCCAGCAGCTGCCAAGAATTCTTAATCGTGGGGACTCGTTCTGCTTTCACTCTCAGGGCAGAAACTTAACTAGTGGGAGCTCTTGTCTGTGTGCCTGTAGTGTAATTTTGGTTACTGATTTACTCTGCTTGCTTTCTATCTTTGGGGACTTGGTTTGCTCTTTGCTGGTTTATGAACATAGGGAATCCTGTCTCTGCTGTTTGGGTTTTGCACCACCAGAACCAAAGGCATTTGCTGTGCTGGGTTAGTATGAGATAAGATCCTAGTGTAACCAGATAATCAATGGGTCCATGCTGCCTGTCACTACTTGAGCCAATTGACCAGACAGTTGAATCATATATGAGTGTTTCTCCCATACTGTTGGCAGTATGGGAGAGTAGCAGGTCATCCACAAAAATCTGCTCTGCAGCCCCACATAAGTCGGCTGCTTGTATGGTGTGTGAATCCGCTGTTTAGGCAACAAGAATACTGTTTCCATGATAACAGGCAGTTCTTGAATGAGAATGGACCACATTCTAAGTAAGGTTGACTCCCAGGTCCTGGGGGCGTACAACTCCCAGTCAACTTGGTATGTTCTATTTTTGACCAACACAGGGCAATCGTGGTTGACAGAGCATCATTAATATTTCCCATAACCATCGCTAGTCCCCAATGTTCTGTTTTTGCCCCGAACAATGAAATATTAATCTGACTTTGCCTCATATGGAGAATCTAGAAGATGGATTTGAATCTGATATTTGAAATATCTCTTAAAAAATGTGAATGTATTGCTAATCTGAAGAATGTTAATTACTTATATGTCACCTAAAAATTAAGGCTTCTAAGGGTTAAGAATTCAAACTAATTGAAAAGAAATTATGGTTTTGGTATCATTTTGAACGAAAAAGAAAGTGGGTTCTAAAAGAAGTAAGGTTTGCAAGGAAGGGTTTGTGAAAGTTGTGGAATGTCTGTAAAGAGAAATATTAAAAGGTAGTTATATAAATGACACAGGCCAGTAATCCAGGACAAATAGGGAACCTAAGTTGGTTAAACACTAATTTGGAGCTATATAGTAAATCCCATCTTCCCGAAACCAAGGAAACTTAAGAGTAAATGGTTTGCATTTAACTCCCTAATCAGAGGGTAAAAAGCTTTCATCAATGTACTCAAGGAGACATGTAACAGAAATCCAATTAGTGTCATTTGTTGACCACACTGAAGAATAAATAAAGTTTTTCTTGACCTAGAATTGGCTCTAGGTGAGTCCAATAGGCCCTGGAATGCCTCAAGATCTTCCTACAATGGAGACTAGGGACCAATTTCTTAAGAACTATGTACTGGGTACCTCTGCTACTTTAATCTCTCTCAGGTTAGAAGGCCTCCTGGCCCAAGGCCCTCCTCTTGAGTTCCCGGCTCATTGCCATCAACTGGAAGACTACATTCTGGTCAAGACATGGAGGGAAAACAAGTTGGAACCCTCCTGGGAAGAACCCTACCTTGTCTTGCTTACCTCTGAGATGGCTGTTCAGACTGCAGAATGAGGTTGAACCCATCACACTCGGGTTTCGAGCATACAACCAGCCTCTCCGGGTGGCGACACCTCAACTTGGACAGCCACATCAGGACATAGCCCCTTGAAATTAACACTAAAGAAACTATAAACTCGTCCGAACCAGTTTGGCTCAGTGGATAGAACGGCGGACTGAAGGGTCCCAGGTTCGATTCCGGTCAAGGGCATGTACCTTGGTTGCAGGCACATCCCCAGCGGGGGGTGGGGGGGGTGCAGGATGCAGCTGATCAATGTTTCTCTCTCATCGATGTTTCTAACTCTCTATCCCTCTCACCTTCCTCTCTGTAAAAAAAATCAATAAAATATATTTTTTAAAAATTTAAAATAAAGAAACTATAAACTGTCTATTTGCTTTAGGGTTCTGGCAAATTGCAGGGGCTTGCAATGTGGGCTGGGGAAATATGTACAATCCAGATCATGCTTAGCCAGTTAAGTTGTTGATTAACGTAACCAAGGGCGATAAGCCCATGACCCTTCAATTTGATGCCTGCCAAGTTATACCATGTGGAGATCTAAACCATCAAAAGCAAGTACAGGCCTACTCCATTTACATGTGTTCTGATACCTCACTAGGAGTGAATGGCCTATCCCTTGTCCTGCCTGGAATGATGTATTGTGCACTACCCAATACCAGGGCTAGGCGACTGTGCCCTGACCAGGAGATAAAAAGTTTAGTCACCTAAAGAGTAGAATACATCTATATAGAGGTACCTCTCCCTTTGCTTACCAAAACTTTCAGTGTAATCCCTTCTTCTTCTTCTTTTTTTTTTTTTAAATATATTTTATTGATTTTTTACAGAGAAGAAGGGAGAGGGATAGAGAGTTAGAAACATCGATGAGAGAGAAACATCGATCAGCTGCCTCCTGCACACCCCCCAGTGGGGGTGTGCCCACAACCAAGGTACATGCCCTTGACCGGAATCGAACCTGGGACCCTTCAGTCCGCAGGCCGACGCTCTATCCACTGAGCCAAACCGGTTCGGCTCCCTTCTTCTTAAATATAGAAAACTTCAATGACTTGGATATTTCAGCATTTAGGCCAAGAATTGACTAGGACTAGATTTAGGAGTAGATGTCACAGGACAAGACCCCCTAAAGAGGTTTGCTCTGAAACTGTTAGCCCCACCTAAGGACATTGCCACTGCCACCACGATGCAAAAGGAGGCAGGATATAAGGAAACATATGCCTGGGTAGAATGGATTAAATATTCTGTACGTGCCTTAAATAAAAGCGACTGTTATGCTTGCATGCCAGGAAGGCTAGAGGGCCAAGTGGTCCCATCTCCATTCAGATGGACCTCAGACAGTAACGGGATGAGAGAGAAGAGAGAATCATTGATTGGCTGCCCCCTGCATACCCCCTACTGGGGTTTGAGCCCGCAACACAGGCATGTGCTCTTGGCCGACCTGAGACCCTTCGGTCCACAGGCTGACTCTCTATCCATTGAGCCAAGCCGTCTAGGGCTATGGCTATCTTAGTAGTTCTTAATGTATTTAGCAGCTGTGCCAACCTTTATTGTAATGCCAAGTCAAGAGGGAATGTTTTCAAACCACATTAAAAAATAATGTGTAATACACAAAGATTTTGAAATAAATTATAAATTTATTGTGCAAGAGAAAATTCACAAAATACATAGGTAGAACAGTTTGCAGAATTAAGAATTCTGTCAACTGTGAAACTATGCTTACTCTCACTAGTGAAGATTAAATTACAAATAATAACAGTGATGATGATTGCCTCATTTTCTAGAGAAGTGACTAATATATTATGTGAGGATTAGGGTAAACAAATAAAATGGGCCTGCCTTGCGTGGCTCAGTGGGTTGAGCGTCACGGTTCGATTCCCTGTCAGGGCATATGCCCAGGTTGTGGATTCGATCCCCAGTGTGGGGCAATTCCCAGTGTGGGGTGTGCAAGGGGCAGACAATCAATGATTCTCTTTCATCATTGATGTTTCCATTCCTCTCTCCCTCTCCCTTTCCCTCTGAAATCAATAAAAATATTTTTTTAAAGAAATACAATGGAATCACTATAGTCAAGCTGCTACATTACAAAAATAAAGAAAATGGTGTCAAGAGAAAATGATTCTATTCTGGTAATTATCCTGGGAACAGCATCTTTTGCACTTTCCAGTCCTGCATTAATATGTAAATGTACAGCAAACATCCAGACAACCATGTGATTAGTCCCTGAAGGACTAAGGAAAGAATGTTCAAGTATCCAGACCAACTACCAACCAGTCTTCAAAGCACTGCTCTTTTAAGAATTACCATCTCGGGAGAGAGAGAGAGAGAGAGAGAGAGAGAGAGAGAGGGAGGGAGGGAGAGAGAGTTGTTGTTCCAGTTGTTTATTCATTCTTCGGTAGCCTTTTAAAAAATAGATGTTTTTGCCTAGCATTCCAATGACGCTTCCCACTTGAAAACTGGATGTGGTATGTATGTATTCAGATGATACTCTCTTGAGTTGTCCACTTAAATAACCTGTATGTTTTTGTTGTTGTTGTTTGTTTGTTTAGTTCCATAAAAAGATTCCTATTTATTCATATCTGATTTATTCATTTTTTATTTTATTTTAAAACCCGTATGGTTTTATGAACCGGTGTCTTCCCAATAATTTCAACGAGAGGAGAGAGAGAGAGAGAGAGAGAGAGAGAGAGAGAGAGAGAGAGAGAAGATGCGATCCATGAGTACTGCCTCATTTAGGTTTCAGCTCCCAGGCGGCAAAAATGTTTTTGTGCCCTAACTGGTTTGGCTCAGTGGACGGAGCGTTGGGCTGCGGACTTGGGGAGTCCCAGGTTTGATTCCGGTCAAGGACATGTACCTTGGCTGTGGGCACATCCCCAGTACAGGTGTGCAGGAGGCAGCTGATCTATGTTTCTCTCTCATGGATGTTTCTCTCTATCCCTCTCCCTTCCTCTCCCTTCCTCTCTGTAAAAAATCAATAAAATGTTTAATAAGAAAATAAAATAAAATAAAATAAAATAAAATAAAGAATTACCATCTCGGACCAATTTGTTTTATCCTCATCCTAGGTTATGTTTTCATTGATTTTAGAGAGAAAGGAGAGAGAGAGGGAGGGAGGGAGGGAGGGAGGGAGGGAGGGAGGAAGAAGGAGACAGAGATGAACATGGATGTGAGAGAAAAGCATTGATGGGTTTCCTCCCATACACACCCTGACTGGGGATTGAACCTGCAGCCTGGGATGTGCCCTGACCTGGAATCAAACCCGCAGCCTTTTGGTGCACGAGGATGCTCCAGTAACCGAGCCTCCTGGCCAGGGCAGGTCTGATTCTTTTCAAGACGGGGCCTTTTACTATAAAAACTCATCTCCTCTTCTTCTTCGGAACACTCTGGGTATTGCCTAGTTATGTCTCTCATTTGCAAACCCTCCGATTCTTGAATAAATGTTTATCACTTCTTTCTGGGCAAAGCTTCCTGACTCTCTTTGAGTAGTTATTGGGTATTTTCATATAAGGTGGGTGTGATAATTAGCACAGGCTTCTCAAGTGGAATCAATCAAAATTTAAGTAATCATACAGCTCACCTCATTTGAGGCAAAGAAAGTATGTGGAAAGTTAGGAGAAAATTCCCGAAGTCGAGCAATTTGTATTAAGACTTAGAAGACTATTTGGTGGATTTTAACTGAGAATGAGTTAAGACAGAAATCAGAAAAATGGCAGACTTCATATCTTGAACATCTGACTGGAGGTATGCCCTGCCCTGGAGAGCTAAAGGTTATTTACCTCCAGTGAAGAGAGGAAAACAAATATATTTGGTGAAGAGATAAAGAATTGTTTCATACATCAATTTAACATCTTAATCACATGCTACAAATGCATTTTTTTAAATGTGACCAGAAAAGAAGACGGCAGTGAAGTAGGTGGAAGTTACACTCACCTCCTGCCAGGTCCCAACTAGTATTATAATTAAACTATAGAACAATTAACCTCATTAACCAACTGAAGACTAGTCTATGGGCAAGGATTTACAGAAGAAGCCACATCAACACTGGTAGGAAGTGGGGAGACTCAAGAAGGGCTGGCCCTACACTCACATGCAACAGCAGAAGATCTGGGTGGATATCTCAGCTGCATAGTTCTCCTCTGAAAATGTGGAATCTCAGCCCCACACTAGGCCCTTCGTTACAGATCACCAGACCTGGAAAAAGCCACCCAAATGCCACCTGGCTGTGAAAATCAGCAGGGATTCTACATGCCAGGAATAGTCTGCTAGAAACTCAGGTGCCCTCTTAAAGAGCCAGCACACAAAATCTCATTTGCAGCCATTCCACCTAGGCTTCAGCAGCGTCTTTCAAGGGTAGACTGGGTTGTGTGGCTCTGGGGAGAAAGCTGAAGGAACAGCCACCAGGGTCCCCAGGCTGAGTCGCTTTCCTGCACCTCCCACAGACACCATCAAGCACTCCCCTTCAAGCTACATCAGACAAAAAACTGCACTAGCTCCAGACTCCCTGAGGAGCTCACACACTGCTGAGGAGTCTGTTGCCTGGGCCTGCAAAGTAGACTTTCTTAAAGGGATCTTGAGGGCAAACTCAGAGTCAGAGGTTGAGTTGTATGTCTCTAAGGCAAAGTCCATTTCCACTCCCTCACACCACTTAACAGAGTAACAGAGCCCTGCTTTCCATGGGCCACAGCTGCAGCCCATCTGGCTAAAGCAGCAACACCCTGCCTCCTGCAGGCCAAAACAGTGGCCCCACAAGCCAGAGCAGCCATGCCCTACTCTGGAGAGCTAGGGCAGAGGGCCCTGGACCCCAACATGCCAAAGCAGTGGAGCCCTGCCCCCTCAATGGGAGAACCACTAGCTTCATCTTCCTCACTGCCAGCGACCTCGCCCTGCTTAGCTGGCACTGTGCAGTATTGTCAGCAGGCTGTGGCCAGCCTGGTCCTGCGGTGCAGACAAATCTCCAGAATGTCCAGGCAGACTCTGGGGAAGACTGAGTTATCTGGCTCTTGGGCGTTCTCATTTCTTTCTCACATGCCCAAAGGGCACTAGCATTCCTGTGCAGAGCCATCCCTCCACAGGGCCAAATCTTGGCCTGTTTGGGCCTGATGAACTCTGCTGGCCTCACCCTGACAACTCCCTGAGGTCCTGCCCAACCATAAAGATCTGCACACGGCGAGTGGTGGCTGACCTGGGTGTACCATGAGATTGTTGCTGAGTAGCCTCAGCGCCGATGCTGGCACTGAGTTTAAATCTGTATCAATCTGATGAACACCGCTTGGCCCTATGTTGTGAATCACTGGGAACCTACCTCACAGAACCAGCATGTGACCAGCGGCTCCTTTAGTGACTGAACCTAACAGGCAGCTTCCAGGTGGAGGTGGATCTCAGGAAGGCTGGGGTCTTTTTCGGACCTGCCCCTGGGCTTGGTGCAGGTGGGAACTGGCCTTGGTGCACAGCTTGGCCTCTCTGACACATACCCAGGCCCAGCAGAGGTAGCTGCAAACTGTGGATTGCCTTGTAGATCCAAATAGCTAGTGCAGAGCTACAGGCAGTGCCTAATATTAACCTGCACTGGAGTCCCTCCCAAATGGCCCCAGACCCATTACACCCAGTGGCCGGATTCAGACAACATCAGAGCATGCCCCAATTCTCTCCACAAGCGGCACACACAGAGAGAGATCTCAGCAGACACCAGACTCTGTAAGGTTAATTCAGCTTTGTGGGGTCAAGCCCTGCACAGAAACTCCTACAACGCAGTCAAAGTCTATCTTCATAGCCACACAGGCAATGTGGGAAGCCGCCTACTGTCTTTAACACCAGAGAGATGTGGACAAGGACCTCGGAATGCTGGTGACCCTCGAACCTGGCAAAGGTCAGAGCTATGCACCCACTGTTTAGTGGAGGCAATGGTAGCTGAAGCAACCTCCCAACCAGATAGTCATGTAAATTGTTACTGATAACATTGTCTGTTACTAGAAATTGCCTGTCTAAGGGCTATAGGTATATCCCAAACTGAATAAAAGGATGGCAAGGCCTGAACACAAGCTCAGTCCTTCCTCTTGTGTTGGGCTCCTGCCTGGCCCCCAATTTTCAAATTATTTTTTCTTGTCTCATCTGTCATTTGCACGTGGCCCCTCTTCCAGAGCCTGAACCCTGAACCACACGGAACGTGGGTCTTCACAAGGCAAAACCCCAACACCAGGCCAAGAACAATCAAAGCTCAACTACAACCTTGGCTAGTGAGGCTCAGGTGGCTGAGTGTTGTCCCATGCACCTAAAGGTGGCTAGTTTGGTTCCCGTTCATGACCCATGACTGGGTTGTGGGCTCAATCCCCTGTGGGGCCCTGCAAGAAACGGCCAATCAATTGCTTTTTCTCTCCCTCTCTCTCTAAAAAATCAACATTAAAAAAAACATATTTTTTAAAGCCTCAACTAGCCCTGGCCAGTGTTTTTCAGTGATTAGAGCATCGGCCCATACACCAAAGGGTTGTTGGTTTAATTCCCTGTCAAAGGCACATGCCCGGCTTGCAGGTTCACTCCCCACCTCTGGTCAGGGTGCATGCAG